>NW_027492967.1:0-157500 GCF_021521415.1 Bidens hawaiensis | reverse complement strand
TTCGACCCGTAGTGTCTGATTAAACGATGTACATGTGAGTCGACTTTACCATCCTTACATTAAGCGTGTTCAAGACTCAATTGGTGCCTCATCCAAGTTGTATTAGACTTTTTGAATTTCAAAGGCAACAAAACATCATCATTCATCATTCATTCATTTTTTTAAGAACAATAACTAACACCTGCAAGTCCCGAATCTGGATCACTGCAGACAGATAACACAATATACGCGGGGATCAAGGCACTAACGGGCTCGTGTATGACTGGGTAATCACTTTTCTGCCTATCATTCGGAGAGATATATGTTGTAAGGCCCCGAACCCGGTAGCCCTACTTAGCGTCGGATTTACTCATAAACACAGTTCTTCAAATCAGAGTTTATTAAAAACTTTACGCGGAATATAAAACTTTCATAAAACATTACATATCAATTCATAATCTTGTCTTAAAACATTCCTCTTGTCTTTCAAAATCAAAACATAACTTATAAAACATATCAGATCTTCAGATGCCAGGCTTTAGTCTTCTGCCATGTGTCCTCCACTCAAGCCAGCTGTCTCATCCTACTCACCTGCGTGCATACTAAAAGTCAGCTACGCTGAGTGAGTTCTAGTTAATCATACAATACCATACAATACCTTATTACATACATACGTACTTAACCTCATAACTTTCTTTCATACACACATAAGTACTCATACCTTCATTCTTACTTACATACTTTCTTTCTTACTTACATACTTTCTTTACATTCATAATCATACGTTTTAAAGAGCCTTTCGCCCTATAACCTCACAGATATTATAAGGGTCTGGTCCCTAACATCACAGATATTATAAGGGTCTGGTCCCTAACATCACAGATATTATGAGGGTCTGGTCCCTATCCTCACAGATATTGTAAGGGTCTGGTCCCTAACATCACAGATATTATGAGGGTCTGGTCCCTATCCTCACAGATATTGTAAGGGTCTGGTCCCTAACATCACAGATATTATAAGGGTCTGGTCCCTAACATCACAGATATTATAAGGGTCTGGTCCCTAACATCACAGATATTATGAGGGTCTGGTCCCTAACATCACAGATATTATAAGGGTCTGGTCCCTTGTTTCGAATATTAGTAGGGTTCGATTCCCTCTTCGTTACCATACAACCATACATCATACCTCGAGTATTATTAGGGCTCGGTACCCTTTTCGTAACCATACAACCATACAACCGTCATTTCCTTCTTTTATTAGCTTTATTACGTTCATACACATAAACGTACATATCATACTTACCATATTTATAACATTACAACCTGACAGTACGTGCAATATCCGAAGATCGTTCACGTACCATCAAGCAATCATTCATACATATCACATATATCACATATGGCATACACTTATCACTTAGGATAAATGTATTAACAACACATCAAGTATGCACACAGCCCCGAAAACATAACAAGGAATGGGGCTAGAAACTCACCTGAACTCTGCTTCTTTTTCTGATAGCTGTAAATCCCTTCTCTATCTGAGCTCGGCTGACTGTACAAGTTACACGTATCAATACTCGTCTGATCTAATCTGGTGGCCTAGTATTAGCTTACTTTAACTTATCGCTTTATAAATTATTTTCTAATCAAACTTGGCTTTAGGCGAAGTTAACCCTCGGGCGAACTTGGCTTCAGGCGAAGTTAAACCTCGGGCGAACTTGGCTTCAGGCGAAGTTAAACCTCTGGCGAACTTGGCTTCAGGCGAAGTTAAACCTCTGGCGAACTTGGCTTCAGGCGAAGTTAAACCTTAGGCGAACTTGGCTTCAGGCGAAGTTAAACCTCTGGCGAACTTGGCTTCAGGCGAAGTTAAACCTTAGGCGAACTTGGCTTCAGGCGAAGTTAAACCTCTGGTGAACTTGGCTTCAGGCGAAGTTAAACCTTAGGCGAACTTGGCTTCAGGCGAAGTTATCCTTAGGCGAACTTGGCCATAGGCGAAGTTACGCTTGAAGGCGAAGTTACGCTTGAAGGCGAAGTTCATCAGGCGAACTTAATCTTGCAGGCGAAGTTATCGCGCTGCAGATCTGTTTGCCCATAACTCCTTCGTTTCTTAGCCAAATAACTCGATTTTGGTACCCACGGAATCGTATGATCGGCGCCTACAAATCCCACCCATCAAATCGGCCTAAAATCGACGTTTTAGGGGTCCGATTTGGGCAGTTTGGGTTTCGGGTCCGGTTAACCCATCCAATCCTAACCATTTACAGTAATATAAGCTTTGTTGGATTTGTTCTTACCTTACCAACTCAGATCTACCAACAAAATCTCGGGTCTCGGCTTCGAATCTTGATCGGTTAGAATGTGTGTGTTTTGAGTGTGTTAGGAGTTTTAGGGTGTAGGGTGAGAATGAAGATATTTTGGGTTTAGGGGATATTTATATCCCTTAAATCCCATTCTCATTTAACCCATCTCAAATAATCCAAATCCATAACCAACGTCCATTACCCGACACTAGCCCGACCCATACCAACTCCTACTCTTTTATTTATTTCCTGATAACCCGAGTAACTTTCCGTCTATTATTAAATAATATAATTAATTTTATCTTGAAATTTCGGGATGTTACAAGTCTTCCCTCCTTAAAGAGGTTTCGTCCCCGAAACCTAACTTATTCCCTATAAAAGGAAAACTTCTTATATTTACACGCTTTATTGAATCGTATTCGCTTTCTGAGTTATCCCTCTTACTTCCGACTTTGCAGTCATCGAATGGTGGTCATGTGTTTTAGCTATTTAAGGTAGCTTATCCATGAGGCCCTCAATGTCCCAAGTCTCGCTCCGATTTTCAAGAGGCTTTGTCCTAAATCGTATTAATGCTAAAGCCTAAGTCGACACTCTATCACAACACGTCAATTTATCATGACTAACATGCATTCAGACAATTTGTACCATAATTAATAAACACCAGTCTAAATTTCAACATAAAACAACACGCATCGAGTCATCAATAAGTTACACATAGGTTTAATACTTATGGCTAGCATCTAGCCTTCTTGAATGTCTTCTCTAAGCATACGGAGGAATCTGTTAAACCTCAAGCACTCTTTTCTCCTTCATGTCCTCCCTTTGGCTTCTTGCAATCCCTTGCTAGGTGCCCACGTCCTCCACAGTTGTGACACCTATGGTAATCATCACATTCCCAAGAGGAATGTCCTGCTCTTCCACACCTGTAGCAAACACCTAATCCCTTTCTGCACTCTCCGGGGTGTCTCTTCCCACATTTTTCACAAGCAGTGAACCCCTCTTGCCTTGCCTTCTTTTTGCGTGGGTCCACCTCATTGGCTTCCTCAGGTTCTGGGGTTGGGTTCTTTTTCTTCTTTTCCCCCACCGTTCTTGCTCCCCCACAATCCCTAGCTAAGTGGCCCGACTTACCATACTTATAACACTTCTGGTCCTCGGTGCAATCACGAGTTATGTGTCCCTTCTTCGCACATCGGTAGCACTGATTTGGACCAGCCTTGCATTCTCCTAGGTGCATCTTCCCGCACACTTTGCATGTTTCCCTTCCCGCGACCTTTGGTATCTTCTTCCCCGCATACTCCACGACATCTACAGATCCTTTGGTTCCTTTCGCTCCTCCCTTATCATCATCACCCTTCTTCCCGTCTCCTCCTGCCTTCTCAGTGGCCCTTGCATGGTTTTCGGCAGACTTGTCAGTACGAAATTTCTTCTCTGCAGCAGCTACAGCGTAAGAAATGGCAAATTGAGTAACAGGATCCAGCTGATACCCTTCATTGCTGCTTGGTCCTTGCAAAGTTTCACTTTTATCCTTTTTCGTGGTAGTAACTAGTTCTTCAGAAGGTTCTCGGACAACGCGTATTCCAAGAGGACGTCCAGTGTGACCTCCCTTACCAACAAACCTTTTTGCTCCAGCCATTAGTATTCTAAAAGGGAAAACACAAACATCCTCACTCAAGGAACTATATAGTACAAGGATAGCAAGGCTAACAGGTAATAACAGTGGCCAGCTGTGACTAGCTGATCACGTTGCTTTCCGTGTCCTATACACTTCCCTTTTTGATTCTATTTGTGCTGGTTCTACTTAAGCAGTTAGTCAAATCAAACAATCAATTATTCCTATCCCTATCGTTCACATATCTTTTCTTTCTCATTAACATATATCATTTAATCATACACTTTACCTTTACTGATCTTGCTTGAGCGACACATGGCATTCTTGAACTGGCATCTTCTTTCCTTTCTTACTTAAATCCCATTTTCTGTTCGAGTCTAAGCATGTAGGATGCTTAAATCTCTCGAACTTATGCTCTGATACCAACTTGTAAGGCCCCGAACCCGGTAGCCCTACTTAGCGTCGGATTTACTCATAAACACAGTTCTTCAAATCAGAGTTTATTAAAAACTTTACGCGGAATATAAAACTTTCATAAAACATTACATATCAATTCATAATCATGTCTTAAAACATTCCTCTTGTCTTTCAAAATCAAAACATAACTTATAAAACATATCAGATCTTCAGATGCCAGGCTTTAGTCTTCTGCCATGTGTCCTCCACTCAAGCCAGCTGTCTCATCCTACTCACCTGCGTGCATACTAAAAGTCAGCTACGCTGAGTGAGTTCTAGTTAATCATACAATACCATACAATACCTTATTACATACATACGTACTTAACCTCATAACTTTCTTTCATACACACATAAGTACTCATACCTTCATTCTTATTTACATACTTTCTTTCTTACTTACATACTTTCTTTACATTCATAATCATACGTTTTAAAGAGCCTTTCGCCCTATAACCTCACAGATATTATAAGGGTCTGGTCCCTAACATCACAGATATTATAAGGGTCTGGTCCCTAACATCACAGATATTATGAGGGTCTGGTCCCTATCCTCACAGATATTGTAAGGGTCTGGTCCCTAACATCACAGATATTATGAGGGTCTGGTCCCTATCCTCACAGATATTGTAAGGGTCTGGTCCCTAACATCACAGATATTATAAGGGTCTGGTCCCTAACATCACAGATATTATAAGGGTCTGGTCCCTAACATCACAGATATTATGAGGGTCTGGTCCCTAACATCACAGATATTATAAGGGTCTGGTCCCTTGTTTCGAATATTAGTAGGGTTCGATTCCCTCTTCGTTACCATACAACCATACATCATACCTCGAGTATTATTAGGGCTCGGTACCCTTTTCGTAACCATACAACCATACAACCGTGATTTCCTTCTTTTATTAGCTTTATTACGTTCATACACATAAACGTACATATCATACTTACCATATTTATAACATTACAACCTGACAGTACGTGCAATATCCGAAGATCGTTCACGTACCATCAAGCAATCATTCATACATATCACATATATCACATATGGCATACACTTATCACTTAGGATAAATGTATTAACAACACATCAAGTATGCACACAGCCCCGAAAACATAACAAGGAATGGGGCTAGAAACTCACCTGAACTCTGCTTCTTTTTCTGATAGCTGTAAATCCCTTCTCTATCTGAGCTCGGCTGACTGTACAAGTTACACGTATCAATACTCGTCTGATCTAATCTGGTGGCCTAGTATTAGCTTACTTTAACTTATCGCTTTATAAATTATTTTCTAATCAAACTTGGCTTTAGGCGAAGTTAACCCTCGGGCGAACTTGGCTTCAGGCGAAGTTAAACCTCGGGCGAACTTGGCTTCAGGCGAAGTTAAACCTCTGGCGAACTTGGCTTCAGGCGAAGTTAAACCTCTGGCGAACTTGGCTTCAGGCGAAGTTAAACCTCTGGCGAACTTGGCTTCAGGCGAAGTTAAACCTCTGGCGAACTTGGCTTCAGGCGAAGTTAAACCTCTGGCGAACTTGGCTTCAGGCGAAGTTAAACCTTAGGCGAACTTGGCTTCAGGCGAAGTTATCCTTAGGCGAACTTGGCCATAGGCGAAGTTACGCTTGAAGGCGAAGTTACGCTTGAAGGCGAAGTTCATCAGGCGAACTTAATCTTGCAGGCGAAGTTATCGCGCTGCAGATCTGTTTGCCCATAACTCCTTCGTTTCTTAGCCAAATAACTCGATTTTGGTACCCACGGAATCGTATGATCGGCGCCTACAAATCCCAACCATCAAATCGGCCTAAAATCGACGTTTTAGGGGTCCGATTTGGGCAGTTTGGGTTTCGGGTCCGGTTAACCCATCCAATCCTAACCATTTACAGTAATATAAGCTTTGTTGGATTTGTTCTTACCTTACCAACTCAGATCTACCAACAAAATCTCGGGTCTCGGCTTCGAATCTTGATCGGTTAGAATGTGTGTGTTTTGAGTGTGTTAGGAGTTTTAGGGTGTAGGGTGAGAATGAAGATATTTTGGGTTTAGGGGATATTTATATCCCTTAAATCCCATTCTCATTTAACCCATCTCAAATAATCCAAATCCATAACCAACGTCCATTACCTGACACTAGCCCGACCCATACCAACTCCTACTCTTTTATTTATTTCCTGATAACCCGAGTAACTTTCCGTCTATTATTAAATAATATAATTAATTTTATCTTGAAATTTCGGGATGTTACATATGTGGAGACATGCACATTTCAAAATGACTCTCCACAGTAAATCGAGCATATTTAATTTGTATCACCTCTACTTTTATGTGTTTTAGTATTCTTACCAGCACCAGTTTTAGAGTTCGTTTTATTCTTGGTTTTGGCTGGCCTCATATTTTTAGATTTCTTCCTTTTCAGCGGACAGTTATTGACAACGTGCCCTTTCTTTACATCTAAAGCAACTCTTGTTTAGACTATTAACTTTGTTCGGACAATTAATGTCTATCCGAACATTCTTTTCAGGAGTTGCATCAGAAGATGAAGTTGTTTCACTGACAGTTTGTTTCACATAGGGGGGATAAATGGGTTTAAAGAAGATCTCTTTTCACTAAAAGTATCACTCTACCCCCGTCTGAGTAACACAACTTCATCATCCACTTTACGAATGTCCACAGACTTCTTAGGCTTGGAATCATGATTCATGACTGATGAAGTTGTCTAAACCGATTCGTTAATATCTTTATTGAGCTTCTCATGATTTATTGACTCAACGTCTGTGTTGCTTGATTGAACTTTAACGGGTAGAGTGTTGGAGCTGACATTACCTGTTACTGTCTGATCAGGCTTAACAAAAGTATATGGCTGATTACAAGGATTATAAGTATAATTATAATTAAAAGGTGGTGGGACTTCCGTGAATCATATTCCCCATTTATCAATAGGAGAACGTTGAACACTTAGGACATGATTAAGCATCACTGAAGAGTTCCTAAACTGTTCAAGTTTTCTGTTTAGTTCCACCACTTTTACTTGATAATCAGCTATCTGTTTATCCTTTACAACAATAAGTTTGGTTTTTCTTCCACTACTTTATAACTTAGATCAATTACTTGTATTTTCTCAGCTAATGTTGCCTTAAGGCATCTTATGTCTTTTTCACCAGCTTTTATTTTTACCGAGTAACTGTTTTCCCTTTGTTTAGAGTAATGATGTTCTTCTTTTAAAGTTTTTAATTCTTTTTCAAAACTTACATGCTGATCAGTTAAAGCATTCAATTGATCAGACAGTTTTTCACATTGTTCACAATTAGGTTCAGAACATACCTCTGAGAGCTGATCATTCACTTCTGCCATGTACGCTTGATCCTCCACTGGTTCCTTTTCACATCTTCCAGTCACTATATTCACCAGATTCACTTGTTCAATCACTTCCTCCACTTGAACGTTCCAGTTTTATCCCCCATCTTGTTGAGATACCATGGCTCTTGTCTCAGCATCATTTCCACGAGTTGGTTTATTCTGACTCCTTTCAACTCTTTCATTTGTGCATTCCCTTGCAAAATGCCCATTTTGTTGACAGTTATAACAATGAACTTTTGACTTATCAAACCCAGGTCTCTCTCCCACAAACTTTCTTCCTGTCTTCTTCATAAACCTCTTTACCCTTCTTACTATCATAGCCATTTGCCACTGTAGATCCATCTCTTCTATGTCGTCAGCATCTATCTAATCATAATCTTCATCCAAAGTAGCAGGGTCAACTATTCTACCTTTGATATAGTTCTCATAGGAGGCAATGAAAGAGGCATAAAGAGCAAATTGTTGTTCAGCAGCTTTTACACTAATAGGCATCTTTGAGTAATTCACACTTGAAGAACTTGTGGAAGAGTTACCAACTGAGGATTGAGGTTTCGAAGAACTACTTCCACCTGCTACAAAGCATATATCTCCATCCATATTCATCACCACATGACCATCTTGAGAAGTGTTTGGTTCTCCACCTGAGTAATAAGCGGTCGACTCTGTTTTAGAACTTGAGTTTGGAGAGCCTTTTGCACCATACATTCCCGGATCCTGAACCTGATCAGTAGGCGTCTCTTTTCGTAACATATTAAGCTCATAATTACGTAACTTGTTGACCACATTTTCTAAATCAAAGCTATCAAATTCTTTATCTTCTCTCATCAGAATTGTGTACATCTCTCATTTTGGTGGAAGAGCATCAAGAAGTTTTTCCGCAATCTCACTCTCGGTATACTCTATGGAGTAGTTGTTCAACTCGGTCATCAAGTGATAGTATCTTGTGATGATGTCATCAAGTGATTCATTCTTAAAGTACTTGAATACTGAGAATTGAGTTTTCAGCAACTTTGTATTGGAGTTTCGAATTCTGACATTTCCTTCATAGCGGTTCTCTAATGCTTCCCATAATTCTCTAGCAGACTTGTACTTTCTGAATGTATGAAGAATTTCCTAAGGTAGTGCCATGGTGATTGTTGCTAATGCTTTACTTTCTGCCTCGTACATTTTCTTCTCATCATCCTCCATCTTATTATATGTCTTTAGTTGCTCACGACCTTCAAACTCAGTTGTTGGTGGGATATATCCATCCTGAATACATACCCACATCTTTGCGTCTTGATATTTCACATACTACTCAAATCTGTCCTTCCATGCAACAAAATCAGTGCCTTTAAGTAACTTTGGAGCTTTAGTCGCTGATCCAGCTTCAACTTCCATTTTTACCAGTTCAGTAATGTTTATCGAAGTCATATTTAACCGAAACGAGAACTTAAATTAAACCAAATTGTATTCTGTGTACAGCAAATGGCGAAGTTAGTATAACTTCGCTTAGTGACAACTTCGCTTAGGGCGAAGTTAAATAATTTTATTGGTTAACTTCGCAGACTATTAACTTCGCCAAGGGACAACTTCGCTTAAGGACAACTTCGTTGTAATATCTTCGCTGAAACCCTAACAGTGACGACGGCAACTTCGCTGGAATGAACTGCTTGATTTTGAGATGGTTTTTGTTGATTTTTGGTGAGTATAATGATGCGAGGAGGTGCGACGAGGGTTATTATGTAGAGGTATAGACCAAACGAACGGTGTTTTACGTGAACCGATTCCGCGAAACGTCTAGCGGAATGATTTTAACACTCGTGTGATAATCCCGAACCACACAATCACGAGCAAAAGCTCTGATACCAATTGTAGGTTCCCAGTCGGATCTACACAGGAGTATCTCATAACACGAGGGTGCAGAATCCCCTACGTATACGTTACGAGTGTTTATACGAGAGAGACGTAAAGAACACGTAACACGTAAGAACAAAGGTTTACTTGTTAATAGATGTTAAAACCAGAACACCAATAAACCTAGCCGTCATTTACAAACTGATCAAAAACCTTTACAATGTACGGCGTAAGTTAGGTATATATAGACCTCGACAACTTCGCCTAACAGGCTAGGCGAAGTTGTCCCTAACTTCGCCAAACACCAAGTTCGCTTAAACCAAAAACACAAACTAACAAGTTCACCAAAACGTAATAAGCAAAGTAACGATTACAGACACAATAGACTCAAGACTAATGAACTTCTAGCATAATGCACCAACAAAAATATTTAGGATTGGAACAAAAATGAAAGTTCAATGACATTATTGGAACAAAAATTTTTATCAGTGACCTGACTGGAACAACTTTTATAGTTGGTTACTATTATATGGAGTAATCCCTATATTGAATTAATCAAGTTTGAAGCTTATAGATTGGATGAATATTGTTTCATTATAAATATTGTTTTTGGATAATGTTTATTCACTTTTCGGATACTTATGTGGTTTGTTTGAATTAATGGAATTAAAATAATTAGATATTGTCACTATGTTATTATGTTATTGATATTGTCTTGTGAGCCACTATGTAATAAGTTGCGCCTCAACATTTCTGACGTGCGTTAGAGTGTGACATAGATGCTCTAATCAGAATAAATAAAATATATTAAGAACTGCATGAACCAAACAATCCATATTTTATGTTATAATGTGAATTTTTTTTAATGTTGTCTATTTTTTATATATCCCATTAAATTGTTAACGCATTACGTATAAGTGCTTTACATTGTTATCATAGTTCTCTGACATAAAATAGGTTTCGAAAGAATGCACCCATTCATAAGAATATTCACATTTAATCCATAAAAAAATGTGAGTGAAGTTTATATAATGTGTGAAGTGATTTAGGGTGTTGTGAGTGGAAGAAAGAGAAACACAGTTATTTTTCTGTATATTTGAAAATGTACAGTTCACGCCATATAACTTTTTAATATATATTGAAAGTGGTTGTGAGTGAAGAAAAAAGAAATGGTACTGATAAAAGTATAAAAAATATTATTTAATTGAAAACTAAAGAGAAAATGTAATGTTTTTAGTGTAATTTTAGATTTTGAGATAGATGATAGGATGCAAATAAGGCCATAGAGATGCATTCATGCCCCTTAATTTTATGTAGGTGTCACATCACTCACACTATTCCTTTTTACTCCATCTCATGTAGAGAAAATGGTTTAACCCGGTTAACCTCTATCAGCGTAAAGTACTTGAGGCCCGTTAACACTTTAACCCAACTTGTCTTTAACGTCTCTTAACCCCTAGTTTAATTTAGAAACAATTATTAAATTATTGTGTGTGATGTTATACTCGTTAATATTTGTCAAATCAGCTTTAACAGTCTGGACGTGAAAGTATAACCTAGGGTCTAAGGTGCAAATTAAACCATGCATAGATAGGGCTGTAAACGAGCCGAGTCGAGTCGAGCCAGAGTGTGCTCGAGCTCGAGCTCGAACTTAATCGAGCTGGCTCGAGCTCGGCTTGTTTTCTTTATCGAGCTAAAAAATCGAGCTCGAGCTCGGCTCGTAGAAAGCTCGAGCCGAGCTCGAGCTCGTCGAGCCGGATTCCTTTAATATTTTTTATTTATTTTTATTTTTTATTTATTTTTTTTATTTTATATTTTACAAATTTTGATATAAAAAATACAAAAAATATAATTTTAACATACATATTATATAAAATTTATAAACTAGAGAATTTATAAATTTATATGCTTTATTTTGTTATTCTTTTATAAGGTTTTAGGTATCGAGTGATATAATATATGTATAATTTTTATTTATTTAGTTTTTGGTATGATATTATTATATATAGATATTAAAATTTAGGGTTTAATCTAAACGAGCCAACGAGCCGAGCTAACGAGTCGAGCCAAGACCGAGCCACGAGCCGAGCTGACCCTGGCTCGAGCTCGGCTCGTTTAAAAATCGAGCCGAGTCGAGTCGAGCTCATTTAGAATAGAGCTTTTTCGAGCCGAGCTTTTTTCGAGCGAGCCACGAGCTACGGGCTTTATGTACAGCCCTATACATAGATTAGCTGATGGGTAGTAGTTGAATGGGTGTTAATGAATTTGTTGTTGGATTTATACATGTCATAGGAAACAAAAAAGAAGTAAACAATCGCATGCATGTTTTGAAATTGAAATAGTAATGGCATGAAACGCGGTTTGTGGAATTTTAAGACTTTAGGAATCTTCGCTTGTTGTCTTGTTTTTATTTTCCACGAATATTCATTCATACATATCAATTCATTCATTTCAATTCACGTTGAAGATGAGGATGTTCACACTATGTCGGAAGACACGTACACATACATACATGTTAAGTTTACGGTTGGGCCCCACACATCATTTTTGACCCCACTAAATCTAAACCTTTCTCCTCCTTCTTTTTCTTTTTTTTTAGTTTGCCAATCACCGATAGTACTTGTGTTATGTTCACACTTTGAAATTGTTTTTTCGTTATTTGGTAAAGGATAATGAAAAAGCCATCGGTTATTTTCATAGCACATAAGTTATTTGAACATTAGATGTGTCTATACGATTCGTATAGGTGAAAAATTATGTCATTTTATATCGGAGAGTGTCAGGTTTTGTTCCCTTGTATCGTATAGCCCCTATACGAGTTGTATAGGGCTATATAACTCGTACAACACCTATTTGACTTGTATATACTTTTTTTGAATTAATTTAAAAATACAAAATATTGAAAATAACAGCCGAGTTGGTTATAAAATAAAAACACGTAATTTAAAAGTACATATTTTGCTCCATACTAATCAAACAACCTAAGAACAATATGAGAGTTTTGGGGTGTCGGTCGAAGTACATACTGGCATGTAGAACTTTTGTCGGGGAATCTCTGTTTATACGGGTCGCATAGCCCCCTATATAGGTCATACGTGTTAAGTGAGCCTATACGAGTCATGAAGCCTATACAGTTCATATAGGGACTATACGACCTGCAAAGAATAAAAATATTGTCATCATATCCTCTTCGTACATTCGTGTGTCACGTAAGGGCTATACGACTCATATAACTCATATGCCCGTATAAAGTTATTAGCATACCAATGAGTGATGTTTGAATATAATTACCCTAAAGAAAACCAAGAGTGTTCTATGGAAGGACAATATTTTAGCAAACATAATTAAGAAACAAGAACCCTAAACACTCATATGAATGTGTTGTTTATTGTTTTTGGATTCTTATATGTCACACCCCATCTTAGCATAATAGTAGGATCAATAGTTGGTACCACATTTGTAATAAAATCAGAGTTACGGGTTATTAGCGGAAGACTTCATAAAACATGTGGATTTAAAGTTATAAATATTTACATTACAAAAGATGGAACGAAAGTTCCATTTACGTTTACTTGTTTATTATAAGTTTTACAAAACACCATATTTATTATTTACATAAAAACATCCGAGCCATCGGATTCTTGAGCCCTTCGTCTTTCAAGCTCTATTCTTGATTACCTGTAAAATATTATAAAATAAGTCAGCAACGAATGCTGGTGAATATGCTGACGCAAAAATATTTTCTTTTACTTTATTATCCCTCGAGGGTTACGCAAGCCTCGGCCCATCTTGGCTTAGGAATAATAAAGTTATAACACAATTTACAAACTCAAGTCTCTACCTAAGTACCCCCAGCAAACACCGCAGCGTTCAACTTAGTTAAGTACCGTTCGTATACACAATGTCGTGCTCCCCGCAGGAAAGCGTACTACGACCAGGTGTGGTGCGATGCGCACACCGCGTACTACCACATATGTAAAGATCCAGACAAACGTACACGACAGCCTGAGGGATAGGCTTTTACTCTTGTTTATAAATGTTTTAGAGACATTTAGTCTCATGTAAAGTTTTTCATATAACATGTTGACTCGTTTGAAAACAAGTTTAATAGTTTGGGGCGTATTCACCTTTTGATTGGGATCGGTTTCCAACAACGTCCGTGGGTCTTTCCCTTGCTATCTCGCACCTATAGTACGATTATAACTTTTCATTAGTCGGATATACAATCCGGCTTAAGACCTTTAGTCTTAGTTTTATAAACTTTTACCTCGATGAACCTTTAGTTCAAAACCTCTTTTACTTTAAAACCTTTAGTTTTAATAGTAAATTTATAAACCTTTAGTTTATTTATAAAACCCTTGTGTTTTTTATTCTTTAAGAAACGTATTCATTTCTTTAATTAACTAAGTATACTCATTATACTTAAATAATATCTATAACAAATAATATTTATACATCACACACACACACACACACACACACACACACACACACACACACAGACATATATATATATATTTCTCTGCTCTTTCTTTCTTTTCTTTGTTATATATTTCTTTTATTCTCGAGGTATTGAGTATAATCTCGACTTAGGGTATTAAGCCTTTATAATATTTTATTAATATTTTATTCGGCCATTACGCCTTCCTTTTTCTTGGCTTAATAACCCTATTCACTTGAGCAGCACCTCGTCGCCGCTTGATTTCCTTATCCCTTGATTAACACCTTTTCCTTGCACACAACTCGAGGTACATCAATACTCCTTCCACGTCGGCACGCTTTAAGAGGCACCCATTCTTCACGGCATTCACTTCAAAATGATCGTCGGGACTTCGGGATAGTATCTCCTTCTTGATATAAACTTCGTAGGGTAGTGGCACGAATATCGAGGTAATGGGCACGGGATACGAGGAATCGGGGCACGAGTTTCGAGGTGTATCAAAGGTCGGGTTTATATGCCTTATAGAGAGAGACTAGAGAGAGATATGAATGTGTGAATTGAGGTGTGATGGACATGAACCTGTGGCATTCTATTTATAGGCAAAATTTGGAGCCCGTCGCGGTACACGACGGCCCCCTTGGCAAGTCTGTCGCGTATCGCGATGTAGGCTTGTTTAGTCAGACACTAGACCTGCCACGTGGCGACACGTGGCAGGCGTTGTGCCGTGTGGCGACACGTGGTGACAAGTGGCAGCAGACGGTGCCACCGTGTGCCACGTAGCACACGTGTCTCAATGTGTCAGGTACCCCATCGCGCTACGCGATGGGTCTCTCTTCTGATCCATCGCGTATCGCGATGGGTCAGGAAAACAGAATTTACAATTTTAACCCTTGAGTTTGGAAATTGATAGAATTGGTCCCTTGACTTTAGAATTTTGACATTTTTGGCTCGAAACTTCCGTGATGTTACATTACATTTGTTAAAGAATTTACAAATTTAGTCTAACAAATATTTAATATATTCAGAATTATTTACATATGATAAGTTTCGTCCCAACTTTCCGAAAATTACATGCAGGTTTGGTATACCCCTCGTCACCGATGTTGATATCTCGGTGACTCATTTATGAAGATTCCACAATCATGAAACGTCCTCGACCACCTCATTTTTTGCGAACCAAACACAAAGGCGTCACCGCCTTCGTTCTTTACTACTCTCCTACCACCATTCTTGGACCACCAGCAAAATATCGAAGACCCCTTAATCACCGTTGTTCGAATACCACGTGTCCTTTGATTTCACAGACCAAAACGAACCTAGTTGTTTGATTCCCATAGACCTCCACCATGCAACTGTCGCCAAACTCTCAATGCTACTCGGTTGTTCCAAATAATCTTGACGATTACCTGGCGACCCTAAAACCTAAATCGAAACTAAAACACGCGTCTTGAAAAATATGTGTTATTTATACAGGTATAAAGTTCCATTAGCAAATATTGTTTATTTACTTCAATCGTAGGTTTTGTTTTAAAAAGCTTTTGATCCGTAATTTTAAACAAAGGATACAACCAATAGTTTATTTACAAATGTCAAATGTCACGAGTCTTTTAAGAATATATCCACATTATAAATTAGATGTGGCTTAATGGTAGAGCACTCATTTTACTAGTGGGAAATCAGGGGTTCAAACCTCACTATCACCAATTTATATGGGGGATATAAGGGATGACCATGGCTTGCCAGAGTTCGAATCCTGATCTCACCTCGTTTTACCGACACCTCGCTGTCGTGCCGTTCGACAGGCGTTAGGGTCGGGTTTTATCCGGGGAATCCCTCAATAGATGGACCGCTAAGGGCTCCATCCGTCAGGACTCGTGGCCGGCTTGGGCTACCTTTAGCCAATGTGGGCCGCGTACCCGATATTACTTAGTTGGTCGTTCCAAAAAAAAGAATATATTCACATGTTATACAATGGTCCACCTATTGGAAAGATAGATTTCAGCAACTTAAAATATTTTAAGTTTTTCATTTTTTACAGCAAGAGTTTACACAAAAACTCGAAGTAAAGTTAAAATACAAATTGGGATAAAAGTGAGAAATGTGAGAAAAACTTGTAACACAAAAAAAAATTCAAAAATACCATAAAAAACTCAACTTAAAATATAATTAAAAAACGAAAAAAAATTTAAAAAAAGTATCCCGTTAAAAAATATAAAAAAATGACGAAAAGACACAATGCCGAGATAAAAAAAACGATGAAAATGAACAAAAGACATAATTATAACTAAAAAAAACACAAAAGATTGCAAAATATAACAATGCCGAACAAAATATAGCACAATGTTGAGTAATATTACACAATATAAAGAGAAAAGACACAATGTCAATGAAAAAAGAAACAAATAATGACGAAAATAAACACAAACACAATAATAAACAAAAATACACAATGATTTTTTTCACTCGCTATTGTGTTCTTTTTTTTGGGGAATGAGAAAGACGGTGAAAATATTTTTGTGTTTTTATTTTTTCGTTTATTTTATTAAATTCTGAGTTGATTTTTTGATTAATTTTTTAATATTTTTTTGTGTAATTCAATATGAATAACCATAAATCACACAATAGTAAGGTTTGTTTTATTTTCATCTGGTTTATATACTAGGATAATCTGGTAAAAAACAGATAAATAAAAACACATTAATGGCAGAAAAATACTACACATTAGCGAACGGATAGACAAACAAACGGGCGTTACCGGATGGACGTTACCGAACGTTCACGAACACTATTGAACGAACGCGACCTCTGTCCGTGTTCGTCTGTTAAGTTTACCGAATGAAACTTTTTTGTTCATGTCTGGTTTGTTTATTAAATATACAAACATAAATGAACATGAACGGACACCAGGACATCCAACTTACAACCATAAATTCCACTAAACAAACAAAACCACTATTTATTTTACATCATTTCACAATATCTTTGTTGAGCAAGAAAAAGTGGCCATCAAAGTAACAAGTATGCATATAAGATGATAGATAACATATAAAATGTATATAAGATGATAGATAACATATAAATATTAACAACAAACTTTTCATTATTTTCACACAAAAGCAAAAGAAAAAAAACATGTAACTGCTCAAACAAACATCACACTAAACATTCCTCCTGTTCAACAATAGACCTCCTGCCCTTGTTTACTTTAATTTTCTTCTTCTGCTTTTTTGAAAGCTTTTTCTCTAGATCCTTCACTCGGCCCATCAGCTCCCGTATCACGTTTAGCTGTTCGTTCATCAGCTCCTCCATTGCCATCCGCACTTTCTCACCTTCGTTCGCCTTCGCAGCAGACTTCATCTCCATCATGCTTATGTTCTTAGCATCGCCAGATAACTCATGCTTCATGTCGTCCGCTTCTACAACACCATTGTTAGTATTATCTTTATGTGACTCATGTGCAGTTTCCGCTTCATGACTATCACATTCAGTTGGCGTCTGATCTTCATGAGATTCCATATGAGGTTCAACAATGTTATTGCAGCCTTCTTGTGAGGCTGTAGCTTCGGCTGCATGAGTCGCACAAACATTATCACATTCAGTTGGTTTCTCGTTATGCGATTCCATTTGAGGTTCAGCGATGTTATTGCAGCCTTCTTGCGAGACTGTAGCTTCAGCTGCATGAGTCACAATAGCGTCATCAGGTTCAGTTGGTTTGTCGTTATGCAATTCCAGTTGCAGCTCGTCAGTGGTTTCGCAACCTTCTTGTGACTCTATAGCTTCCTGGTCGCATAACTCGGCTTCATCGCATTCAGTTAGTTTCTCTTTATGCGATTCCAGTAGTGGCTTACAGCCTTCATGAGACTCTATAGCTCCCACTTCCTGTTTGTCACATTCCGTTGGTTTCTCAACGGTATTGCAAAGTTCTTGTGACACTGTATTTTCCACTTCATGGGTCTCACAAGCTTCATTAGATTCACTTGGTTCCTTGTTACTGGATTCCACTTGTTGTGAAGCTATAGTAGTTTCTACTTCATGAGTCTCACAAGCTTCGGCACATTCAGTTGGTGGCTGATCGAGCTTCGGTTCATATGATTTTAATTGCGGTTCACCAACGGTATTACAGCCTTCTTTCGACTCTGCAACTTCCCCTTCCTGATTCTCACATAACTCCAAGGCTTCATCACATTCGGTTGGTGCCTGATCCGACTTATCTTTACGCGATTCCACTTCCTGATTCACACATATTACTGAATCAGATTCAGTTGGCGCCTGATCAAACTTCGCGTCATTTTCAGTGCTCATCTCCAATTGTTGCTCAAGACTGGCGGTATTACAGGCATCTGCAACATCATTATATTGAGATTCTGTAGCTTCGTGTTCATGACCCTCACATAAATTTGTTTGGTCTTGCGCCTGATCTGACTTCTCATCTTCAGGATGCATAATCTGTTGGTCACTCGGGGTTACAGATTTCACAAGAGAATCAAGCCTCTCTTGTAAACCTACAAGCTCCTTCGCGACCGACTTCCTAGCCTCTCGAACAAACGGATGCAAACCCTGATCAACATCATATCATAAGATTAGTATCACATATCACATATTATTATAATTAAAAAACATTTCATTTACCAAAAGTCGGTCAAATTCGGTAACGTATGTATACCTGGATAGTGTCTAGCTTTAGCAGAAGGCTCATTATAGTCTCACTGATAATCACTTGTTTCTTTCCATCGATGCGGTCGGTCGAGGAGGATGTTTCCAAATCCTGAATACGATTTCTCAACTCCGAAACCTGTTTCTTAACCTCATAGATTTGCCTCAATTTCTTGAGCGGCTGCGATTTCCTCACTTCAAAACCACGGTACACAGACTGTATGATCAAAGCCGCTTCGTCCTCCGACATATTATTCTTCTTCTCCTTTTCACTTTCATCTCCTTTTCCAGTTGCCACATTGTCGGTAACATTATCTCGTTCAACCTTATTGGCATGATCAACGGTTTTGATATTAACTTCACCTTGCTCTTCTTCGCTCTTCTTAAAAACTTGTGCTTCCTGCTGAGAAGATTTCAGAGTGTTAACCGGCGACTTGTTTGATCTTTGTTTCTCAGCAGTCGGGCTAGGCGAGCGCGAGCTTTTCTTCTTTCTTGGAAGCGGATCGACACGCAGACAAACAGGCGGTAATCTGGATGTCTTTGGTGAAGCCCTGCTTCCATCTTCTATTTTCTCCACAGAACTCGTATTCACCTTCGTTTCTATGCTTTTCGGGTTCTTCTTTTCCTCTTTTGTACTCGCTTGTTTCACCGGGATCACCTTTTGGACACCATGCTTCTTACTAGTTTCACACTCGCCCTCAGTACCCGAGTCCGCTTTGTTTTTAGTAATTTTATCATCAGGTAATCCATTTTTAGATACTAGATCATGAGTGTTTTCCTTGGTGTCGTTTCCCGCCTCATAGTTTTTAGGAGGCAACCAAAAGATTTTAAACGGGAACCGATTACCATCTCCATTCTTTTCATCTTGAGCCATTTCACCATTTCCGCCTCGTTTCGAAGGTTCAATATTCTTGACCGAAACAGGTTCACGAGAATGCATCTCCTTCTCTTTCTCTTTGGCTTCTGGTTCGGTGTTGGTCATGTATCCACGCGGGACCCACAAGATTGGATACTCAGTGTCACGGGCCATTTCACCGTTTCCGCCTTGTTTCGAAGGTTCAAGACGCTTGGCCGAAACAGGATCATGAGAATGCATCTTCTTCGCCTCTGGTTTGGTGTTGGTAACGTAGTCCCGAGGGACCCACATGATAGGATACCCCTCAGGGCGGCCTTTCAACAACAAAGAGGAGTCATTATTATTATTATTATTATTATTACTTGTTGTTTTCTTGTCAGCTTGTGACTCCTCTTTGATCATTGGCGTCTTGACATCCTCTTCCTGGTGATTGCATCCGCAACAATGATGATTCCTTTTTTTGTCATAATCTTCGTACCTCGGTTGCTCAATCGAATAATGTGGTGGCGGAACATGGTATGGAAATGGAGCATGTAACCCGTAAGGATGGTAGTGAGTGTAATGTGGTCGGTATCCATACCCGTAACAGGCATGGTTGCAGCATCCATGATATGAGTAGCCGGCAGCATAGGGCCAGGGCTGATACAGTGAGCTTGATGGGAATGGGATCATCATATCTTTGGCTCGTGTATCGGCGTGGTTCGGGTATGAGTCGGTCCATGGGTAAGCCGGATACATTGTTGAACAAATAGGGCTGATACCTGAAATCAACAAACAACTATTAGCCTATTGAAGGAAACCATGTGAATCCAATTGCAGTTTCAATATACAAAATCATAACTATATTATAACATGAACAGATATTGAAAATCAGAATATACAACACGTACAAATAAAGATAATCATAAGCAAATGAAAATTAAAATCCAACTAAGAAAAATAAATTGAAATGAAAGAAAAAGAAACCTAAAACAAGGAACCAAGGAACAAAATAAATATGTGTAAAATGAAAAAAAAACACGTACAATGACATGAAATTGTAAAAAAAAAAAAAAAGAAACAGGTAAGGTAAATATAAACTATACATAATAATAATAATAATAATAATAATAATAATAAAAAATCCAACTATGATCACAAGGAAGGAAGGCTTACAGGTTTCAAAAGCAGAAACAAAAAAATACAATATAATATATAAGATCCACAACCACCAGTCGATACCACAAATCCGAATGACTTAGTTATCAGTACTTCAATTACGATCCACCAACCCAATACCGATGCAACTACTGCTTGTGTTTTTTGCTTGCTGTCTGTTTGATTGATTTAAAATTGAATTGAAATGTAGGTTGGTGCGAAGAAATTTATATATATGGTTTGTTGGTTTGGTTGTTACTTTTTTATTATCTCTACGGTTTTCCAGAGGCTTCTCGGACTCTATAGTAACTAACGGCTATGTCTGTCTGGATGTTTCTAGCCTACCCACGTGTATTAATTATTATATACTACCGGGCTGGATATTTAGTCAAAAGCCCATTTAACCCAAATGTGAAAAAAATAAATAAATAGTAATTGTCATCGGTTTGACTGACTGACTCACTTATTTGATTATTTATTTAAAAATTAAACTACAATGATGATTTCAGGATATGTCAATAATCTAAACCAACCGACCAGTGGGAAGTGGGGATTTTTTTTCCAACCATCAAGTTGGGCTCTTTCAAGAACATTGTTTCTTTTTATATAGTCTTCTCCTTTACCCAGGTTAAAGAACGATAACAATATGCTAATACATTTATAGTTACGCAAAGTTAAATTTTTAATTTTTCTTAAGGTATACAAGTTTTTATACCCGTGCATTTTCTTCATTATACGATGCGATTTTAGCACTTTGTTAGCATGCTTTATACAAAAAGTTTGTTATTCGTTACATGGAACTTCTTCTGTTTTCTAAATGCCGCCTAATTGCAAAAGATATATTTGACGGTTATCATTTAGTAATTATGTTTATATTGTCTTAACCTTTCTTGTCTTCCTGGATGGCAGCTGACTACGTTTATGCTATCTTAACTTTTGCCACGACGCTCCTTTTTATTTTCTTGTCTTCTTAGCTAGCAGCTCCGTTTCTGTTTCAATAAAAAATGGATAAGGATATAAGATAGTATTCTACATATTTATTCCACATTTTAATGTCCAAAGTAATATGGAACTCTTAAGCTACAATAGCATTACTCTAGCAGTAGCTGATACAATACCAGGTTAAGAGCCTTAGTGTCACGACCCGCCTAAAATCAGATCGCAGCAGCCCGTTTTTCTGAAAAATTCCAGCAAGTTCAAAAGTTCAAGACTTACAAAATATCTTGGATATTTTCCTAGAAATCCCGGATTTTTTCTTAGAAAAATCTGGATATAAAGCTCTAGAAACTCCTTGTAAATATCAAGATACTTTGTAATATTTTAATAGTGGAAAGATCTAGAATGGAACAATCTAGAAGTAGGGGGGAAGCAAGTATAAATAGATGTACCCAGCTTGTAAATCACCTTTCGTGTGACATTCGTCAATGTGGGGTCACTTTTATATTTGTTTTATTACGTAAACCGACCCGTTTTGTAAACCGAAACCTTCGATATAATCAAAATGATGGATTTTATGTTACGTTATTGTTTTATACTTGTCGGGTCTCAAAAACACCATTTCCGGTCCCTAAAATGGCCTTAAAACGCTTAAAAACAACTCCGGGGGTCAAAACTGCCAATTTTGAAAGTTCAGAATTTTCCCTTTGCGACCTTAGCGCCGCGCTAAGGACAAGGGCACAGACCTTAACGCCGCGCTAATGGAGGTCTGCACAGAAATCATTTTTTTGTTGTTTTTATGCAAATATATGACTTAAACCAACCCATTTTCATGCAAGACTCTTTATGCTTGACCCTTTTAACTTACCCTATATATACATGACCATTTCCTTCATTTTACACATGCTCATACTCCAAATTCTCTCTCAAAGTCAAAGATCTAAAGGTTGTTTTAGTTGTTGTTGAAGGTTTGACTTCCAAAAGTCAAACTGAGTTAAATCTTTCATTTTTGTTAGCTTGTATAGTCTTGTTAATACTTGAATATGGTTGTACAACACACACACACACACACACACACATATATATATATATATATAATATACACCCCTTGTTACCTTTGGTGGTTACTTTTCCGACCCCGGTCGGTGAAGTTTCGGGCCTTGTAAAGCAAGGCGTCATGGAGGACTTTCGTAGTCCTTGATATATATATACATATATATACTTATTTAACTTGTTTATACATATTAATCATGTTTAATTTCTGCTCATTTTAGTTTGTATATCATGTTTATGAAGTTCCATGGTTATGGGTTTGAAGAGACTAGCCTCGGTTTAACCGTAAATAGCTCCAAACCATAAATCAAACTTGTTTACTAGTTTTGATAAATAATTGTTTAAACATGGTTTATGTTATATTCAAGTTTCTAAAATAATTTATATAAGTTCTATGGTTATGGGTTTATGAAATCTAACCTCGGTCTTAACCCGAAACAAGATCCGAACCAAAAACTGAACTTTCGTTTAAAGACTTTATTGTTAACTTTTTGGTTGCAAAACTTAAGTATCATCATTTATAAATAATTATACAAATTCTTTGATATTTGGGCATGTGAAAACCATCTATGAACTTATTGTGAGATGGAAACTGAACCAAACCGAACTAAACCGATAAATCACTCGCTTAAGACACACAAGTGTGATTTTAGCTATCAAGACTTGTATAAATCTTTAAAAATCCTTTATAAACTGATTTTAAACAGTTTATTAAAGTACTTAGAATGTTGAATCCAGCTTGATCTTATAACAAAGTTGAACCGACAAAACCGAACACTCGCTTAATTTACGTTGTTAGTTCTAAACCAATAAAACAAGATACTTGGATAAGTCTTACTTGATTTTTATGAGTTATCTCATAACATTTAATATTTTGGAAAGTTGACTTTGGGTTTGATGTCACACCCTCATCTTAGGCCTGGGAGTGCGACCAACAGTTGGTACCACATTTGTAAATAAATCAGATTTACGGTATAAAGCGGAAGTCTTTCGAAACATGTGAATTTAAAATAATATTTACATTAACAAAGGACGGGATATAAAAGTTCTTGTTAGTGTTTACAAAACATTTACTTGTTTGATTACAAACCACCACTTTTATATATTTTAATTTTAACAAAAGATCCGAGCCATCGAATATCTTGAGCACTTTGTCTTCCCAAGCTCTAATCTTGATTACCTGCAAAATGTTTAGAAAATACGTCAGCAACGAATGCTGGTGAATATGCTGACGCTATAAATATTTTCCTTTACTTTGTTACCCCTCGAGACTACGTAGGTTTCGGCCCATCGTGGCTTAAGAATAACTAAGGTACAAAACAATACAATTATAAACTCAACTCTCTACACTAAATACCCCAGCAAACACCGCAACGTTCGACATAGTTATGTATCTATACGTATACACATGGTCATTAACTCCCCGCTGGAAAGCATCAATATAACCAGGTGTGGTGTGCCCACCACATATGTAAGGATCCAGACAAACATACACGATAGCCTGAGGGCTAGTGCTTATACTCTTGTTTATAAATGTTTTAGGGACACGTAGTCTCATGTAAACCTTTTCAATTAACACATTGACTCGCTTTAAAAAAAGTTTATAAAGTTTGGGGCGTATTCACCTTTTTGATTTGGATCAGCTTTAATACACCGTCCGAGGGTCTTTCCGGTTACTATCTCGCACCTATAGTACGAGTATAACCTTTTGTTAGTCGGATATATAATCTGGCTTAAGACCTTTAGTCTTTAATAGTCTTTACCTCGACTACATTTTCTTTACTTTAAAACATTTAGTTAAAAATTATTCTTTTTCTTTTTAAACCTTTAGTTTAAAATCTCATTTTTTTATAAGATAACCTATATTTAATCTTATTTTCTTTGAACCCTATGTTTGTTCTTCTTTAAGAAACGTATTCTTTTCTTTTATTTATTACTTAAGAATAATCATATTAAACTTAAATAATATTTTATAACAAAAAATCATATATATTAATCACATAAATATATATATTCATATCCTTTCATTTTCTTTTCTTTGTTATATATATTATTTCATTTTATCGAGGTATCGAGTATTTCCTCGACTTTGGGTTTTAAGCTTTTTCAATATTTTATTATTATTTTATTTGGGCATTATGCCTACCTTTATCGGCTTATCAAACACTATTCAATATGAGCAGCACTTCGTCGCCGCTTCGTTTTCTAAGACTCTTTGATCAACACTTTCCTTTGGCACGCTTATCGAGACACCAATACTTCTTCTCACGCCGGCACACTTTTCAAGGCGGGTCGTCGGGACGTCGGGATGGCAACATTTTCTTCGTTGGTAGGTGGCACGTACTTCAAGGAATCGGGCATGAAAATCGAGGAATATGGGCACACCTTTAGAGGAATCGAGGCACGAACTTCGAGGTAATCGAGGGTATGGATTATGGTACTTAGAGAGATGTTTTAGAGAGAGAAATGTATGTGAATTGGGGTGGGAGGAATGAGATGGTCGTGGTTGCAAATTATAGACATAGCCAGTAAGGTCATCGCGATACGCGATGGCCTTTGTTCAGCCTGTCGCGTATCGCGACGTAGGTCGCACCAGTCACCACTTAGGCATGGCGCAACGTGGCAGGCGTTGTGCCACGTGTTGACACGTGGCGACATACGGCGGACGTGTTGCCACGTGGCGAACGTTGTGCCACGTGGCACGCCACCTGTTTGCGTGTCAGAACAACCCATCGCGATACGCGATGGGTTTCCCCTCTGATTCATCGCGTATCGCGATGGGTCAGGAAACTAAAATTTTCAATTTAGTCATTGAAGTTTGGATTTTGACATTCTTGGTCCTTTGACTTTGGGAACTTTGATATTTTAAACCCGAAACTTTCGTGATCTTACATTCTCCCCACCTTGAAATAAATCTCGTCATCGAGTTGCTTCTTTTAGAATAAGTGGGGGTATTTCTTCTTCATTTCTGATTCGAGTTCCTAAGTGTATTCGGGCCCTCTATTTTAATTAGACTTTCTACGAATTTTAAGTTTTCATTTATTTCAACGTCTTTTAAAGGCATAGATAGAGATTCACCGGCTAAACATTTACGCAGATTTGAGACGTAGAATACATCGTGTATCCCTTGCATTTCCTCGGGTAGTCGCAATTGGTATGCAACAGTACCAATTCGTTTGAGTATCTCAAAGGGTCTAACGAATCGAGGACTTAGCTTTCCTTTCTTACCGAAGCGAACTACGCCTTTTCATGGTGAGACTTTTAAGAGAACTTTGTCACCAACATTAAATTCTAACGGCTTGCGACGGACATCAGTGTAACTCTTTTGGTGATCACGTGCCGTCTTAAGACGTTCGCAACATTGTAGAACTTTGTCGGTGGTTTCTTGGACTATCTCGGGTCCAAACAATTGATTGTCTCCGGTTTCAGACTAGCACACAGGCGTTCTACATTTACGACCATACAACGCTTCGAACGGTGCGGCTTGGATACTTGTGTGATAACTATTATTATACGAAAATTCCATCAGGGGTAAGTGGTCGTCCCAACTTCCACCTAAGCCTATCACACAAGCGCAGAGCATATCTACCAACGTTTGAATTGTCCTTTCGATTTGCCCATCAGTTTGTGGATGATAGGCGTTGCTAAGGTTTAATTTTGTGCCTAACGCTTGTTGGAAGCTTTTCCAGAAGTGAGACGTGAATCGACTGTCTCGATCAGAAATTATAGACAATGGTACTCCATGCAAAGCAACGATGTTGTTCACATAGATACGCGCTAATCTATCCATTGAGTACGATTCATTGATTGGTATGAAATGAGCAGATTTGGTTAATCTATCAACGATAACCCAAATAGCATTATGTTGTCGAGTTATTTTCGGGAGTTTCATGATAAAGTCCATGGTTATTAACTTCCACTTCCATACGGGAAGTTCGGTGTAACATCACGTAAATTTCGGGCCAAAAATGTTAAATTTCCAAAGTCAAAGGACCAATTCTGCCAATTTCCAAACTCCAGGGACTAAAATGTAAAATCTGTTTTATTTACCTATCGCGCTACGCGACATGGTCAAGAAAGACACCCATCGCGTACCACGATGGGGTGTCTGACACAACGTGACACGTGTGCCACGTGACACACGGTGGCAACACCTGCTGCCACGTGTCACCACGTGGCAACACGTCCGCCACGTGTGGCGGCGCCTGCCACGTGCGACACGTGGCAGGTCTAACCGCTGACTCGGCAACCCTATATCGCGATACGCGATGGGGGAGCCAGGGAGCCCATCGCGTACCGCGATGGGATCCAGTTTTGGCTATAAATAGGGCAGCCACAGGATTTCATTCTCACACCTCATTTTCACACACATACTCTCTCTCTAACTTTCTCTCACTACATTGAATTACGTGCCAACTATCCCTCTCGATAAACGTGCCCCGAAACCTCGTTTTCCGTGCTCGTTACCCCGATTTCCGTGCCACTTTCCGTCGACGTTCCGAGTTAAGAGGAGGTGCTGTCCGACGTTCCAACATTTACCTCGAAGTGCGTGCCAAGGGTATTGGTGTCTCGATAAGCGTGTCAAGGGGTTGATCAAGAGAGTGTTGATAAGAAGGATAGAGTCGAAGTGTTGCCCGAGTTAAAAGGGAATATTAAGCCAAGAAAGGTAGGCATAATGCCCGACCAAAATAATATTAAAATATTATAAAGGCTTAATACCCAAGTCAATGTTATACTCGATGATAAACAAAGAAATATATAACAAAGAAAATAAAGAAAAAGAAATGAAATATATAAGAGTATATATATATATAATTATTCTTTGTTATAAATAAATTATTTAAGTATAATGAGTATACTTAAATAATAATGAAAATATGTTTCTTAAAGAAAAAGAAACGTCGGGTTTTATAAACTAAAGGTTTATTAATATTACTTTTTAACTAAAGGTTTTAAAGTAAAAGAAATAATGAACTAAAGGTTCATCAAGATGATAAGACTAAAGGTCTTAAGCCGGATCGTGTATCCGACTAATGAATGTTATACTCGTACTATAGGTGCGAGATAGCAAAGGAAAGACTAACGGACGGTGTTGGAAGCCAATCACATTGGAAAGGTGAATACGCCCCACTTTTATAAACTTGTTTTTAAACAAACGTGTTATGTGTAAAATTTTACATGAGGCTACGTGTCTCTAAAAACATTGTAAATAAGAGTATAAACCTAGCCCTCAGGATGTGGTATACGTTTGTCTGGATCCTTACATATGTGGTATGCGGTGGGCACATCGCACACGCCTGGTCACGACCTCCAGCCACGATAGGCCAGACCAAAGTATGTCCGAGTGAGAATGACCTTGTGTATATTTATGGTACCTAAGTATGTCGAAACGCTGCGGTGTTTTGCTGAGGTGACCTAGAGTAGAGACTCGAATTTATGATGACTGTTTTAATTTGATTATTCCTAAGCCAAGATGGGCCGAGACTTACGTGGTCTCGAAGGGTGATTAAGTAAAGAAAATATTTTTAGCGTCATCATATTCACTAGCATTCGTTGCTGACGTATTTTATTAACATTTTGCAGGTAATCAGGAATAGAGCTTGAGGACGAAGAAAGCTCAAGTATCCGATGGCTCGGATAAATTTTGTGTAAATATTAAAATACGGTGGTTTTTGTAAAACATATAAACAAGTAAACTAAACGAGACTTTCGTCTCATCTTTTGTATTGTAAATATTTTATAATATCGATCCTTAAGTTTTTATAAGTCTTCCGCATTAACCCGCTACTCTGATTTATTTACAAATACGATACTAACTATGGCTCACACTCCTAGTCCTAGAATGGGGGTGTGACAGGTTGGTATCAGAGCCATCGATCTTAGCGAATTGGGTATCATAAAACAATACCCAAGCTTCGATCCAAGCATAGGAAATATTTATTTGTTTATTTGAATAGGGATAAGATTGGTTGGTAACTCTTTCTTTCCCTCTTTACACTCTAAACCACCTATCAAGATGTCTTACGAGAATTTAATGGAGTATTATGATAATGAAGTAAGAAGTGCAAGGAAATACTACAAGTTTCCAAGAGGCATCATGAGCAAAGATTACTTTGAATCATTTTTCAACGAAGAGCATAACCAAAACCCCAATCCAAGTCCAATCTATCACCTAGACAACACTCCACATGAAGTATACCAACCCCCAAGGCATTCAAGCTATCATCCAACAAGCCTTCCAATGTGCCAACCATCCGAAATACCGACGTATCATCCTACTGAAATTTCCACTTATCAACCATCCGAAGGTTCAACGTATTATCCACCAAATCCACATCCTTCATACGCTTTCCTCTCCAACTTACCAATCAAGGAGGAACCGAAATCTTCTTCATCCGACTGGATGCAATGCCACTCCGATCAACGATGGTGGCATACCGGTACTTCAACTATGGATACTGCTAATTCCCGTGTCAACAAGGAAAGACCCTCTCACAAACCCAAGATAAGAGTGACGATGCCATACGAGAAGATACATATGCCGGCAAAGACCGAGGAAGAACCAGAAGAGGAACCAGAAGAAGAATCGGAAGAGGAACCGGAAGAGGAAACCGACCCCGAGGAAGAATATCCGAACAATCCAAATGAAGTAACCACACCAGAAGAAAAACAACACTCCACCCCAAGCTATGGTTCTGTCGATCCATACTTGAACTTTCTCCACGAACTCAAGGGAAAGGCGTCATCAAGTTTTCCACCATACCAAGGAGAAATTCCATCCATTGAAGAACAGGCCAATGAAATCCGTGAGCAAAATGAAGCAGCCGATGCATTCTTCAATTATACTTCTGAAGAGACTGCAACTCCATACCCTGATCCCAAGAACCACTATGATATTGTGATGATGGGTTACCGCGACCCACCGCCAAAGTATGGGTATCCGACCGACATGCCTCAGTCCCAGGAGGAGCATTTGGACCGAGCCTTACACGAAATTGATGACCTTAGGAAGAAGATTGCTGTGGATGAGAAGAAAAAGAAGAAGATGGGAGAAAAGCTTCTTCGCAAATGCAACAAGTTGACAAGGGTAGTAAAAATATTTATGAAGGACTAAGTGGATAGTATGTGTAATATAGTTTGTATGTTATGAGTGAAGTATGTATAATATGTAATAAGGATAGGACTTTATATATCGCTTAAACGATATACAAATATGTTGTAAAAATAATATACATATCGTTTATGATATGTATATGAATGTAAAATAAATAAACTTATATAATAAGAAAAGAAATGTGTCAAATTTCAGATAATAAAAGATAAAAATGTCTCGACAAAGTGATAATCGAGAGGCCTCCCGAAAGGAAGCCGAAAGACATGAAGTTAAAGGGAAAGTTCCCGAACGAGAGGAACCAATTCCCGAAAAGTATATGAATCAAATACAACAAATAATTAGAAAAGCTGTTCAAGAAGAATCTGAAAATAGATCCCGATCTAGACAAACAAAACATACTCAATCTGAAAATCCTTCTCGAAAATCTGTTTCTAAACCCCGTACTCGACCTTTACGTGAGGAAGAGAGTGATCATGATTCAAACGACGATAAGGGTGTTAGAAAAGAATTAAAGAAACTTAAGATAGGAGGATGCTCGTTCAAAGACTTTAAGTATTACGGGCCGAAAGAATTCCACGGGGACAAGGGAGCCATCACAACGGTGAGGTGGCTCGAGGAAATGGAGACGATTGTGATTACAAGTAAATGTTCGGAAGAAGAGAAGATCCAATACTCCGCCTTGATGTTCAAAGGTGAGGCACTAGAGTGGTGGAACACGCTGATGATGAATAGAGGAAGGGAAGTAATGTATAGTCTGACCTGGAATGAGTTTAAGGAGTTGTTGATGTCGTAGTTCTGTCCGATGCACGAGACAGATCAAATACAAACCAAGTTCTTAGCTCACAAGGTTGTCGGAACAAACCTTCGTGAGTAAAATACAAAATTCCACGAGTATTGTCATTTAGTTCCCCAGCTGGTTAACCCTGAGTCTAGCAAAGTGACACGTTACATTTGGGGACTGCCACGAGAGATTCGTGACATGGTGAGGTCACACTTGCCACAAACCGCTGACTCCGCGATGGAGTTGGCTGGATACCTGATGGGCGGAATGATCCGCAATAAAGAAGAAGACAAGAAGGGTGCAACATTGCAAGCCTCTAAAAAGGAAGGAAATACCTGTTTCAAAAGTAAGGGAATTGACCAACGAAGGTCAGGATTCAACCCCGGCATCCCACAATGCAAAATTTGTAAGAAGTATCAAAGAGGTAGATGCCATTTAGCTCCACGACTTTGTGAATCATGTCACAAACCCGGCCACGCTGCGGCCGATTGTTGGAAGAAGAAGATGACCTGCTATAACTACAAAGAGATGGGACATCTTAGCTTCGAGTGTCCCAAGAACAAACCCGCGACTGGTGGTGCGGGTGGTAGCGGTCAGAAGAACGAGCCCAAGAAGGGAAATGCAAGAGTCTTTGTCCTAGATACGAAGAAAGCGTCCGACACACCGGAAACCATTACCGGTATGTTTCTTGTTAATAACGCTTATGCTAGAGTCTTGTTTGATTCGGGTGCCAACTTAAGTTTTATAGATTATAAGTTTTGTAGTCTATTAAACGAACCTTTAATCAAACTAAATAAAACTCTAAGCGTCGAGACCGCTAATGGCGAAACCGTTAAAATCACCGAAGTTATAGAAAACGGAAAAATCTTATTAGCCGGTTATGTTTTGCCTATTCAATTGCTACCTATGACTCTTGCTGGTTTTGATGTTGTATTGGGTATGGATTGGTTATCCGACAACCATGCTCGTATCCTTTGCAATAGTAAGACCGTCGAACTTCAAGCCCCGGATAAACGAACTATTCGAATTGAAGGGGATAAAGACGCTGGCCGAGTTACCCTAATCTCCATGATAAGTTCTAACAAGTGTTTAAATCAAGGATGCTTAGCATTCATGGCCTACGTTACCGAAGAATCAAAGCCCAAAGAAATCAAAGACGTTCCCGTTGTTTCCAATTGTGCCGATGTATTCCCCGACGAGCTCCCCGACATTCCTCCCGATCGAGAAGTAGAGTTTAGGATCGATCTTATTCCTGGTACTGCTCCGATGGCTAAAGCTCCATATCGCCTCGCTCCAACCGAAATGAAAGAGCTGAAGAAACAATTGGACGAGCTTCTTGAGAAAGGTTTTATACGACCGAGTTCATCACCATGGGGAGCGCCGATACTATACGTCAAGAAGAAAGATGGATCCATGCGGATGTGCATCGATTATCGAGCTCTCAATAAAGTTACAATTAAGAATCGTTATCCACTTCCGCGTATCGATGACCTTTTTGATCAACTTCAAGGTGCTAGCTAATTTTCAAAAATCGATCTTCGTTCCGGCTATCACCAACTTAAAGTTCAATTCGAAAACATTCCGAAAACCGCCTTCTGAACAAGGTATGGCCATTATGAGTTCACCGTTATGCCGTTTAGACTCACTAATGCGCCATCCGCGTTCATGGATATGATGAATTGAATATGTAAGCCTTACTTGGATAAATTTGTTATCATTTTCATCGACGACATACTCATTTATTCTAAGTCTAAAGACGATCATGAAAATCATCTTCGAACCTTACTTGAAATTCTTAGAACCGAGAAGTTGTACGCCAAGTTCTCGAAATGCGATTTTTGGTTGCACGAAGTGCAATTTCTTGGTCACATTATCAACGTCAACGGTATTCAAGTGGACCCCGCTAAGATTGAAGCTATCTCTAAGTGGGAGGTCCCAAAGTCGCCAACCGAGATTCGAAGTTTGTTGGGATTGGCCGGCTATTATCGAAGGTTTATCGAAAACTTTTCCCTAATCGCTGTTCCCTTAACTTCTTTAACTCGTAAGAACATCAAGTATGAATGGGGAACAAAGCAACAAGAGGCGTTCGATATACTCAAACAAAAGCTTACCCAAGCTCCTATACTGGCCTTGCCAGAAGGTACCGAAGACTTTGTTGTCTTTAGTGATGCATCTCATTCTGGTTTGGGATGTGTACTAATGCAACGCAAGAAGGTTATCGCTTACGCCTCTCGTCAACTCAAGGTACACGAAAAGAACTATACAACTCACGATCTAGAGTTAGGCGCCATAATCTTTGCACTTAAGATATGGAGACACTATCTCTATGGAGTAAGATTTATCGTGTACACCGATCATAAAAGCATGAAACACATCTTTGAGCAAAAAGAGCTTAATATGCGCCAACGACGTTGGATGGAAACTCTTAACGACTACGACTGTGAAATCGTTTATCACGAAGGTAAAGCAAACGTTGTGGCTGATGCCTTAAGTCGTAAAGAGCACGAAAAGCCAAAAAGAGTCCGAGCGTTAAGGCTAGAACTTCAAATTGATCTTATCGACCAAATTAAATCTGCTCAAGCTCAAGCTATTCACGAAAACAAGATCTCCAATGAAAAGCGTAACGACACCATTGACTCGCTAGTCAAGGGTGACGATGGTATCCTTAGAATGGGAAACCGGATTTGGGTACCAATCATTGGAGACTTACGTGAGAAGATTTTGAATGAAGCTCACAAAACAAAGTACATGATGCACCCCGGTAGTGACAAAATGTATCAAAACCTTAAGTCGAACTACTGGTGGAATGGAATGAAAAAGAACATCGCTTCGTGTGTTGCGAAATGTCTAACTTGTTTGAAAGTTAAGGCTGAACATCAAAAGCCTTCGAGATTGCTTCAGCAGCCCGAACTTCCTGTTTAGAAGTGGGAGTTAATCACTATGGACTTCATAACCAAACTCCCAAAAATGACTCGTCAACATAATGCTATATGGGTGATTGTGGATCGTTTAACAAAATCCACACACTTCATTCATATCAACGAGTCGTACTCAATGGATAGATTAGCACGTATTTATGTGAACAACATCGTTGCTTTGCATGGAATACCACAATCAATAATTTCCGATCGAGACAGTCGTTTCACATCTCACTTTTGGAAAAGCTTCCAACAAGCACTCGGTACAAAGTTAAACCTTAGCACCGCCTATCATCCACAAACTGATGGGCACAGCGAAAGGACAATTCAAACGTTGGAACATATGCTCCGCGCTTGTGTGATAGACTTAGGTGGAAGTTGGGATGACCACTTACCCCAAATGGAATTTTCATATAACAATAGTTATCACTCGAGCATTCAAGCTGCACCATTCGAGGCGTTATATGGTCGTAAATGTAGGACGCCCGTGTACTGGTCTGAAACTGGAGACAATCAATTGTCTGGACCCGAAATAGTCCAAGAAACTACCGACAAGGTTCTTCAAATCCGAGAACGATTTAAAACGGCACGTGACCGCCAAAAGAGTTACGCCGATGTCCGTCGTAATCCGTTAGAATTCAATGTTGGTGACAAAGTTCTTTTGAAAGTCTCACCGTGGAAAGGCGTAGTCCGATTCGGTAAGAAAGGCAAACTAAGTCCTAGATTCGTTGGACCCTTCGAGGTACTCGAACGAATTGGTACCGTCGCATACCGTTTGTGACTACTCGAGGAAATGCAAGGGATACACGACGTATTCCATGTTTCAAATTTTTGTAAATGTCTAGCCGACGAATCTCTTTCGATGCCCTTAAAAGACGTAGAAATCAATGAGAATTTAAAATTCATAGAACGTCCCATCCAAATTGAAGATTCAAAAACTAAGAAACTTAAAAGACGAACCTTGAAAATTGTGAAAGTAAGATGGGACTCACAAAGAGGGTCTGAGTATACTTGGGAACTCGAGTTCGAGATGAAAAAGAAATACCCCCACTTGTTCTCGTAAACAATCTCGATGAAGAGATTTATTTCAAGGTGGGGAGGATGTAACATCACGTAAATTTCGGGCCAAAAATGTTAAATTTCCAAAGTCAAAGGACCAATTCTGCCAATTTCCAAACTCCAGGGACTAAAATGTAAAATCTGTTTTATTTACCCATCGTGCTACGCGACAGGGTCAAGAAAGACACCCATCGCATACCGCTATGGGGTGTCTGACACAACGTGACACGTGTGCCACGTGGCACACAGTGGCAACGCCTGCTGCCACGTGTCACCACGTGGCAACACGTCCGCCACGTGTGGCGGCGCCTGCCACGTGTCGACACGTGGCAGGTCTAACCGCTGACTCGGAAACCCTATATCGCGATACGCGATGGGGGAACCAGGGAGCCCATCGCGTACCGCGATGGGATCCAATTTTGGCTATAAATAGGGCAGCCACGGGATTTCATTCTCACACCTCTTTTTCACACACATACTCTCTCTCTAACTTTCCCTCACTACATCGAATTACGTGTCAACGATCCCTCTCGAGAAACATGCCCCGAAACCTCGTTTTCCGTGCCCGTTACCCCGATTTCCGTGCCACTTTCCGTCGACGTTCCAAGTTAAGAGGAGGTGGTGTCCGACGTTCCGACATTTACCTCGAAGTGCATGCCAAGGGTATTGGTGTCTCGATAAGCGTGTCAAGGGATTGATCAAGAGAGTGTTGATAAGAAGGATTGAGTCGAAGTGTTGCCCGAGTGAAAAGGGAATATTAAGTGTTGGTGCATGTTTTGTAACAGATGATCTTTTGTGTTTGTTAGAATTGAGAGCAACGGTCAAAGGGGAGTCTGTTGGTGCATTTTGTGACCGTCGCTATGCAATTCTGTTCAGCGTTGTGGAAGTACGAAGTTAGAACAACTTCGCCATAGGCGAAGTTGTAACAACTTCTGCCATAGGCGAAGTTAGAATAACTTCGCCATAGGCAAAGTTATAATAAATTCGCCTACAGGCCCAAGCCCGCGAAGTTTATATATATATATGTGTGTCTTGTTTAGGTTTGGTAATCCAGAAAAGTTAGAGTTTTGTGTGTTAAGTTCAATTGTCTAGAGAGAAACAGAGAGGGAGAGTCGTGTGGGACGACCCGAGGTAGAGCTCACCTCGGGTCGGCCGTCATTTTTTTTCGTGTTTGGTATGTAAGTGTTTTGATTATTATATGAAAAGATCTGCAGATGTGTTTATCCCGTTCGTGTGTTTGTTCGTGTGTTTGTATGTGTGTAATCGTGTTCTTCGTCTTCTACACCATAAACGAGTCTAGGAGGATTCCGCACTCCTAGACCTCGTGCGGATCTCGTATCGATCGGCGACGCCCCGCGGGGGACTTACAAGTCGCTATGCAATTCTGTTCAGCGTTGTGGAAGTACGAAGTTAGAACAACTTCGCCATAGGCGAAGTTGTAACAACTTCCGCCATAGGCGAAGTTGTAACAACTTCCGCCATAGGCGAAGTTAGAACAACTTCGCCTACAGGCCCAAGCCCGCGAAGTTTATATATATATATGTGTGTCTTGTTTAGGTTTGGTAATCCAGAAAAGTTAGAGTTTTGTGTTTTAAGTTCAATTGTCTAGAGAGAAACAGAGAGGGAGAGTCGTGTGGGACGACCCGAGGTAGAGCTCACCTCGGGTCGGCCGTCATTTGTTTTCGTGTTTGTTATGTAAGTGTTTTGATTATTATATGAAAAGATCTGCAGATGTGTTTATCCCGTTCGTGTGTTTGTTCGTGTGTTTGTATGTGTGTAATCGTGTTCTTCGTCTTCTACACCATAAACGAGTCTAGGAGGATTCCGCACTCCTAGACCTCGTGCGGATCTCGTATCGATCGGCGACGCCCCGCGGGGGACTTACAAGTGGTATCAGAGCCTTAGGCTCTTATGCTATGGTTCGAGATCTGCGTTTTGGTGTTTCTGGCACGTTTCTGATGTGTTTCTGGCCGAACAGCCGCCGCAGGCGAAGTTATGGGGTTCAGGCGAAGTTGTCGCTTAAATTTTAGGGTTTAGGCGAAGATATAAGGTTAAGCGAAGTTATTCACAACTTCGCCTACCTCACAAGTTCGCTTATCTCATGAGAAGTTATCTGCCAGGTGAAGTTATGGACAGGCGAAGTTATGAACAGGCGAAGTTAAGGAGGGGCGAAGTTGACTTTTAGGCGAAGTTGACTTTAGGCGACGTTAAAAAAAAAAAAAAAGTGTTAGGAGTTTTCGTCTGTATGGCCAGGTGTACACGATTATTGTGAGACCGAAGACGTTGTTCCGTCAACGAGTGAAACTTGTTATCCCTTGGTCTTACGTGTGAACAAATACGTGTCAACTCTGGATTTGGAGTTGAGGTTGTGAATGGGATATTGAGTGATACTGGATATTGACACATATTTGGGTGTTTGTGGGCAATGAAATAGTTGTTGTTCGAGGTTGACCAACTGAAGAAAGTCAAATAGAACTGAAGGTTTTCGTCATTACTGGATTGCGGTCAGAGCATATTATTTATGTTATTTTCAAGGCGTTCGAGAATTGGATCCTGAAACGTGATCCTTATTTATTAAAGTGAAAATTCTGGAACAAGTTGGATTTAATCTGGAATTAAAGTGTTTATGTTCTTGATCGTTATCCCTGGTGATTGAAGATGTTTCGGATTAATTAATGGTCATGTGTGTTAGATTCTGTCAAGGTGGTTTTGTGACGAAATTGATCACTTGATGTTGAGTAGTTGAAGATTAAACCTTATCGTATGCCGACGTGTTGGTGAAGTTGTGGAGAGAGCCCAACTTCACGTGTTGGTGAAGTTAGATGAACTTCACGTGTTGGTGAAGTCAGAAGGACTCACGTGATTGGTTGAGATGATCAATTAGGCACGGGAATGCATGCATTTCAAAGACCTCAATCTATATAGTCGGAGAAGCCTACACTGAAGGGGAGATCTGATATGGAAGACGCTGGGTGATTGGTAGATTTGTGAAGCCACAAGACAGTTTCAGACACGGCTGGTTGAAGAGCAAACAGAAGATCATCAGTTAAGAGGGAGTCTGTTGGTGCGTGTTTTGTAACAGATGATCTTTTGTTTGTTAGAATTGAGAGCAACGGTCAAAGGGGAGTCTGTTGGTGCATTTTGTGACCGTCGCTATGCAATTCTGTTCAGCGTTATGGAAGTACGAAGTTAGAACAACTTCGCCATAGGCGAAGTTGTAGCAACTTCGCCATAGGCGAAGTTGTAACAACTTCTGCCATAGGCGAAGTTAGAATAACTTCGCCATAGGCAAAGTTATAACAACTTCGCCTACAGGCCCAAGCCCGCGAAGTTTATATATATATATGTGTGTGTCTTGTTTAGGTTTGGTAATCCAGAAAAGTTAGAGTTTTGTGTGTTAAGTTCAATTGTCTAGAGAGAAACAGAGAGGGAGGGTCGTGTGGGACGACCCGAGGTAGAGCTCACCTCGAGTCGGCCGTCATTTGTTTTCGTGTTTGGTATGTAAGTGTTTTGATTATTATATGAAAAGATCTGCAGATGTGTTTATCCCGTTCGTGTGTTTGTTCGTATGTTTGTATGTGTGTAATCGTGTTCTTCGTCTTCTACACCATAAACGAGTCTAGGAGGATTCCGCACTCCTAGACCTCGTGCGGATCTCGTATCGATCGGCGAAGCCCCGCGGGGGACTTACATTAAGCCAAGCAAGGTAGGCATAACGCCCGACCAAAATAATATTAAAATATTATAAAGTCTTAATACCCAAGTCAATGTTATACTCTATGATAAACAAAGAAATATATAACAAAGAAAATAAAGAAAAAGAAATGAAATATATAAGAGTATATATATATATAATTATTCTTTGTTATAAATAAATTATTTAAGTATAATGAGTATACTTAAATAATAAAGAAAATATGTTTCTTAAAGAAAAAGAAACGTCGGGTTTTATAAACTAAAGGTTTACTAATATTACTTTTTAACTAAAGGTTTTAAAGTAAAAGAAATAATGAACTAAAGGTTCATCGAGATGATAAGACTAAAGGTCTTAAGCCAGATCGTGTATCCGACTAATGAATGTTATACTCGTACTATAGGTGCGAGATAGCAAAGGAAAGACTAACGGACGGTGTTGGAAGCCGATCCCATTGAAAAGGTGAATACGCCTCACTTTTCTAAACTTGTTTTCAAACAAACGTGTTATGTGTAAAATTTTATATGAGGCTACGTGTCTCTAAAAACATTGTAAATAAGAGTATAAACCTAGCCCTCAGGATGTGGTATACGTTTGTCTGGATCCTTACATATGTGGTATGCGGTGGGCACATCGCACCACGCCTGGTCACGACCTCCAGCCACGATGGCCGGACCAAAGTATGTCCGAGTGAGAATGACCTTGTGTATATTTATGGTACCTAAGTATGTCGAAATGCTACGGTGTTTTACTGCGGTGACCTAGAGTAGAGACTCGAATTTATGATGACTGCTTTAACTTGATTATTCCTAAGCCAATATGGGCCGAGACTTACGTGGTCTCGAGGGGTGATTAAGTAAAGAAAATATTTTTTGCGTCAGCATATGCACCATCATTCGTTGCTGACGTATTTTATTAACATTTTGCAGGTAATAAGGAATAGAGCTTGAGGTCGAAGAAAGCTCAAGTATTCGATGGCTCGGATAAATTTTGTATAAATATTAAAATACGGTGGTTTTTGTAAAACATATAAACAAGTAAACTAAACGAGACTTTCGTCTCATCTTTTGTATTGTAAATATTTTATAATATCGATCCTTAAGTTTTTATAAGTCTTCCGCATTAACCCGCTACTCTGATTTATTTACAAATACGATACCAACTATGGCTCACACTCCTAGGCCTAGAATGGGGGTGTGACATTCGGGTTGCTGAAGCAACCCCGAAGGCTTTTGTTGTTCAACCTTGACTTTCAAACAAGTTAAACATTTCGCAACATGCGAAGCGATGTCCTTTTTCATCCCATTCCACCATTAGTTTGGTTTGAGATTTTGGTACATTTTGTCACTACCGGGGTGCATCATATACTTGGACTTGTGAGCTTCATTTAAAATCTTCTCACGCAAGTCTCCAACGATTCGCACCCAAATTCGGTCTCCCATTCTAAGGATACCATCGTCACCCTTGACCAACGAGTCAATGGTGCCATTTTGTTTTTCTTCGGGAATCTTGTTTACATTTATCGCTTGAAGTTGAGCGTATTTGATTTGTTCGATGAGATCTATTTGAAGTTCTAATCTTAACGCTCGGACTCTTTTCGGTTTTTCATGTTCCTTACGAATTAAGGCATCGGCTACAACGTTAGCCTTGCCTTCGTGATAGACGATCTCACAGTCGTAGTCATTTAGAGTTTCCATCCAACGTCGTTAACGCATGTTAAGCTCTTTTTGATCGAATATGTGTTTCAAAATCTTGTGATCGGTAAACACGACAAACGTGACCCCATAGAGATAGTGCCTCCATATCTTTAATGCAAAGATTATGGCGCCTAACTCTAGATCGTGAGTTGTGTGGTTCTTTTCTTGTACCTTAAGTTGACCAGAGGCGTAGGCGATTACTTTCTTTCGTTGCATCAGTACGCATCCCAAGCCGGAATGAGACGCGTTACTAAATACAACAAAGTCCTTAGTACCTTCTAGCAAAGCCAGTATAGGTGTTTGGGTGAGTTTTTGTTTAAGTGTATCGAACGCCTCTTGTTGTTTTGCTCCCCATTCGTATTTAATGTTTTTGTGAGTTAAAGAAGTTAGGGGAACGGCTATACGAGAAAAGTTTTCAATGAACCTATGATAGTAGCCGGCCAAACCTAAGAAGCTTCAGATCTCGGTTGATGATTTCCGAATCTCCCACTTTGAGATAGCTTCAATTTAACGGGATCGACTTGAATACAATTTACATTTATGACATGCCCAAGAAATTGTACTTCGGGAAGCCAAAATTCGCATTTCGAGAATTTGGCGTACAACTTTTCAGTTCTAAGTAATTCAAGTAAGGTTCGGAGGTGAGTTTCATGATCAACCTTAGACTTAGTAAATAAGTATGTCGTCGATGAATACGATAACAAATTTATCCAAGTAAAGCTTGCAGATTCGATTCATCATATCCTTGAACGCAGCTGGAGCATTAGTAAGTCCAAACAGCATGACCTTGAACTCATAATGTCCATACCTTGTTCAGAATGCGGTTTTCGGAATATCTTCAGATTAAACCTTGAGTTGATGGTAACCAGAACGAAGATCGATTTTCGTGAAATAGCTAGCACCTTGGAGTTGGTCAAAAAGATCATCGATTCGAGGGAGTGGATAACGGTTCTTCATTGTGACTTTTTTTAGAGCTCGATAGTCGATACACATCCTCATGGACCCATCTTTCTTCTTGACGAATAAATTTGTTGCTCCCCACGGTGACGAACTCGGTAGGATGAAACCCTTCTCAAGCAATTCATCGAGTTGTTTCTTCAATTCTTTCATTCCAGTTGGAGCTAAACGATACGAGGCTTTGGCGATTGGAGCAGTACCAAGAATAAGATCAATTCTAAACTCGACTTCACGAGCGGTCAGTTTTATTTAATTTTGTTAATGGTTCGTTTAATTGACTACAAAAGTTATAATCTATAAAACTTAAGTTGGCACCTGATCAAACAAAACTCTAGCATAGGTGTTGTTGACTAAGAACGTACCGGTGATGGTTTCCAGCATGTCAGCCGCCATTTTAGTATCTAGGACGAAGATTCTTGCATTACCTTTCTTGGCTTGACCACTTCCACCCGCACCACCAGTCGTGGGTTTGTTCTTGGGGCACTCAAAGCTCAGATGCCCCATTTCCTTGAAAATGTAGCAAGTCATCTTCTTTTTCCAGCAATCGGCCGTTGCGTGGCCGGGTCTATGACATGATTCACAGACAGTTGCGGTAGAAGGTGAAGCGAAACGACATTTCCCCCTGTGATAATTTTTGCATGTTTTGCCGAACGGGGCATTTGAATGGAATCCGGTTCGATTTTGGTTTATACTTTTGCCCTTGAATCGGGCACCTCCTCCAGTCTTCCTTTGATCGATGGGTGATCTTTTTTTGTCTTCCTCTTTGTTGCGGATAAGGCCGCCCATGAGATAACCAGCTAATTCCATTGCGGAGTCAGCAGTTTGAGGGAGGTGGGACCTCACCATGTCGCGAATTTCCCGCGTAGTCCCCATATGTATCGGGTGTCTTTGCTGGACTCAGGGTTAACCAGTTGGGGAACGAGTCGGCAGTACTCGTGGAATTTGGTATTATATTCACGCAGATTTGTTCCTACAACCTTATGATTGAGAAATTTAGTTTGGATCTGGTCAGTCTCATGCATAGGGCAGAATTCATCATCTCCTTGAATTCTTCCCATGACAGATTATACAACGTTTTCCTTCCTTTACTTAAAATCAACGTGTTCCACCATTCTAAAGGTTCACCTCTAAACATCTGGGTAGAATATTGAATTTGCTCTTGATCCGAACACTTGCTTATAATCACGATTGATTCCATCTCTTCGAGCCATCTCACAGTCGTAACGGCGCCTTTATCGCCATGGAATTCCTTTGGTCCAAAGTATTTAAATTCTTTAAATGAACAACCTCCAATCTTTAACTTCTTAAAATCTTGTCTAGTACCTTCATCATTATTTGATTCATGAACGCTCTCTTCGATATGGGATGGTTTCGGACGAGATTTGACAGATTTGCGAGAGGGTTCAATAGATTGAGATTTCCTAGATTGTCTAGATTGAGATCTAGCTTCAGATTCAGCCCTAACGGCATATTCGATCATTTGTTGTATTTGGTTCATATATTCTCTTGTTGTTCTTTCTCATGTTCTTTTCCTTTTTCTTTTCTTTTATCTGCTTCTTTTCGAGAAGCTTCAATGTTGTTACTTTGAGACATTATCTGTTCTTTTTCAATGTTATCTTTTTCAACTGAAATTTTATAAATTTATTTTCTTAACATACATTTATTTATTCCTTGGTACATATATATCATGAAATGATATATATTTATTTTTTTACAACATTTATATATATATATATATCACCTACTTGATATATATGCACCTATCCTTGTACATACACTTATTACACATAACACAAAAGTTATATTTAACACAGAAAACTCTCACAACTCCACACTCGTATTTCTTTATTGCTTCAGTCCTTGATAAACTTCTTTACCATCTTAGTCATTTTGATACATTTCCTCAGAAGTTTTTCTCCCATTTTCTTCTTCTTCTTTCCGTCTTCAGCAACTTTCTTTCTTAAGTCCTCAGTCTCATGCAAGGCTCGGTCCAAATGCTCCTCCTGGGACTGAGGGATCTCAGTCGGGTATCCGTATCTTGGAGGTGGATCGCGATATCCCATCATCACTTTATCATAATGGTTTTTTGGGTCTGGGTACGAAGATGCGGTTACATCAGACTGGTAATTGAAGAAAGCCTCGGTTGCCTCATTTTGTTCATGAATCTCGTTCGTTTGTTCTTCAATGGACGGAATCTTGCCTTGGTACGGAGGGAAGCTTGCTTACGATTTGTTCTTGAGTTCTTCGAGGTATTGTACATAAGGATCAACACAGCCATAACTCACATTCTTGTGGAAGAAAGGTTGCATGCATCCTTTCCCAGGCGGGTAGTCACGGTCGCACTGTTCCTCCATTGGTGTCGTTACTTCATTGGGGTTCTCTAGGTATTCTTCCTATAGGTCTTCTTTAGATTCTTCTTTCAGATCCTCTTCTTCCTTAGGGTCCTCTTCTTCCATAGGTTTTGCGGTCTCATGCACCATTGCAGGTATACGGAAGCTTTCGTATGGCATCATCACTCTCATCCTTTGCTTTCGGGACGGTCCTTCGGAAGAGTTGGGGTGAGAATTCACATCATCGAGAGTAGATGTTCCGGTATGCCTCGTCGTTGATCAGAATGGCATTGCATACAATCCAAAGAGGGGGATCTTGGTTCCTCCATTATTTGCTTACCAGCGAGGAAGGCATATGACGGGTGAGGATGTGGCAATATATATGTTGGGACCGGGGTGCTTGAAGGATGGTGTTCTGGGATGCTCGATGGGTGATACTCCGGGATGCTTGATGGGTGATATGTTTGGATTTCAGAAGGGTGATACATCGGTATACTTGAGGGATGGTAGCTTGAATGTCTCTGTGGATTGTTTCTTGGTGGATCATCGGTTATGTTAATTGGCAGTTACTCGGTGCCAGGAAAATACGCTGGTTTGGTTCAGTCGTGTTCTACGTCGGGGTTGAAGAATGCTTCATAATAATCTTCACTCATGTTATCCTTTGGTAAGGGTTCGACGATTCTAGCTCATCTTGCTATTTGCACGTAGTTTTCCATCATTTTCTTGAAAGACATCTAAGTTGGGTGGCTTTAGAGTGAGGAGGGAAAGAAAAGGTTATTCATATAAAACATGTTATGACAACATTTTTCCTATACTTGGATCGACGCTTAGGTATTATCTTTTGATACCTAATTCGCTAAAATCGATGGCTCTGATACCAACCTGTCACACCCCCATCTTAGGCCTGGGAGTGCGACCAACAGTTGATACCACATTTGTAAATAAATCAGAGTTGCGGTATAAAGCAGAAGTCTTTTGAAACATGTGGATTTAATATAATATTTACATTAACAAAAGAAGGGATATAAAATTTCCCGTTAGCGTTTACAAAACATTTACTTGTTTGATTACAAAACACCACATTTATATATTTTAATTTTAACAAGAGATCTGAGCCATCGGATATCTTGAGCACTTCGTCTTCCCAAGATCTAATCTTGATTACCTGCAAAATGTTTAGAAAATACGTCAGCAACGAATGCTGGTGAATATGCTGACGCTAAAAATATTTTCCTTTACTTTACTACCCCTAGGGACTACGTAGGTGTCGGCCCATCGTGGCTTAGGAATAACTAAGTTACAAAACAATACAATTATAAACTCAAGTGTCTACACTAAATACCCCAGCAAACACCGCAACGTTCGGCATAGTTATGTACCTATACGTATACACATGGTCATTAACTTCCCGCAGGAAAGCATCAATATAACCAGGTGTGGTGTGCCCACCACATATGTAAGGATCCAGACAAACGTACACGATAGCCTGAGGGCTAGTGCTTATACTTTTGTTTATAAATGTTTTAGAGACACGTAGTCTCATGTAAACCTTTTCAATTAACACATTGACTCGTTTTAAAACACGTTTATAAAGTTTGGGGCGTATTCACCTTTTTGATTTGGATCGGCTTCAATACACCATCCGAGGGTCTTTCCGGTTGCTATCTCGCAACTATAGTAAGAGTATAACATTTAGTTAGTCGGATATACAATCCGGCTTAAGACCTTTAGTCTTTAATAGTCTTTACCTCGACTACATTTTTTTTACTTTAAAACCTTTAGTTAAAAAGTATTCTTTTTCTTTTTAAACCTTTAGTTTAAAATATCATTTTTTTTATAAGATAACCTATAGTTAATCTTATTTTCTTTAAACCCTACATTTCTTCTTCTTTAAGAAACATATTCTTTTCTTTTATTTATTACTTAAGAATAATTATATTAAACTTAAATAATATTTATAACAAAGAATCATATATACTAATCACATAAATATATATATTCATATCCTTTCATTTTCTTTTCTTTGTTATATATATTATTTTATTTTATCGAGGTATCGAGTATTTCCTCGGCTTTGGGTTTTAAGCGTTTTCAATATTTTATTATTATTTTATTTTGGCATTATGCCTACCTTTATCGGCTTATCAAACCCTATTCAATTTGAGCAGCACTTCTTCGCCGCTTTGTTTTCTAAGACTCCTTGATCAACACTTTCCCTTGACACGCTTATCGAGACACCAATACTTCTTCTCACGCCAGCACGCTTTTCAAGGCGGGACGTCGGGATGGCAACACTTTCTTCGTTGGAACTTCGTTGGTAGGCGGCACGTACTTTGAGGAATCGGACACGGAAATCGAGGAATATGGGCACACTTTTCGAGGAATCGAGGGCCCGAACTTTGAGGTAATCGAGGGTATGGATTATGGTACTTAAAGAGATGTTTTAGAGAGAGAAATGTATGTGAATTGGGGTGTGAGGAATGGGATGGTTGTGGTTGCTATTTATAGACAAAACAAGTAAGGTCATCGCGATACGCGATGCCTTTGTTTGGCCCGTCACGTATTGCGACGTAGCTCGAGTCAGTCACTACTTAGGCCTACCACGTGGAAGGAGTTGTGCCACATGTTGACATGTGAGGACACAAGGCGGACGTGTTACCACGTGGTGACACGTGGCCAACGTTGTGCCACATGTGGACATGTGGCACGCCACGTGTTTGCGTGTTAGAACAACGCATTGCGATACGCGATGGGTTTCCCTTCTGATTCATCGCGTATCGCGATGGGTCAGGAAACTAGAATTTTCATTTTAATCCTTGAAGTTTGGATTTTGACATTCTTGGTCCTTTGACTTTGAGAACTTTGATATTTTAAACCCGAAACTTTTGTGATGTTACATTTGACCAAATATCAAGACCCAAACCAACAACCCGAACACTCGTTAAAACCCGTTTTAGTATCTATATTATAAAGGGACTTGCATTCTTGCATTTTTACCCACCTTATTACTAAACATAGGTTGAGTAAATATTAAGGCTAGATACTTTAACCCGGTTTCGAGCAAACTTATATTTTAAAGGACTATTGTTATAAATTCTTAATTATTTACATTTTAAACCTTAAACTTTAATTGTTTACATTTCTTAACATTCATTTTAAAGTATCCTAAAACAAAAGATGAATTCAGAAGCAATATATATAGCAGACAAAATTCCAGTGTCTAATGGGGACCCTATAATGGATTTAATTTTATATCTATCTATCCTACAAACATATCAAGAAAAAGAATAATGGACGGGTCCTTAGATTTATTTGTGACCTTTGAGGAGCCGTATGAGATGAAAATCTCATGTACGGTTTTGCAATAGGGATGGGAACAGTGATGTTATCATCTACTATGATTATCTAACAGTTCAAGTACAGTTGATATAGTTGAAGCGCAGTCAAAATATGGTTTTTGGGGATGGAATTTGTGGCGTCAACCTATAGGGTTATTTCTAATTCAAGGCTTTTCCTTTTATTTAAGCTTTGCTTGTTAAACTCCGTCCTTCCAATTTCCCGTATTTTACCAATCAAGCTTTATACTTGAAAGTGAGTACTTTCATACCCCGTTTTCCATCTTTCGTTTTGGGGGTGATATTTCGTACTTATTCAAACTAAATGATTTATACTTGAGTCTTAAACCACAAACTTTATTGTATACCTTAGTCACCGGGCTGAGCGCACCTTTGGTACTTCAGTAGGGCGAGCTCTTTGATAGTGACTTCTTTCGGGGCGACGAAAGGCTACTACTTAAATAAATGCTAGATTTGGTGTTCTATGCTTACATGCTTATATGCTAATGTGTTTACCGCTTTTGGAGGGTTGATTCATAAATCCGTGAACTATCTGGTATTCTCTTATAGCACGGTATCGTTAATGTATTCTTATTAACGATCTCATTCATAAATCCGTGAACTATCTGGTATTCTCTTGTAGCACGGTGTCACTAATGTATTCTTATTAGTGATCTCATATTATCCAAATTATTGCTATTATTTATTGTTTCGTATACAAGTTATGGGAATTTCATATTATATACATATTGTTCAAAACTATGAATTGATCACTAACCTTTGTGTTGATAAACTTTATTTTATGCAATGTTACAGGTTTGACTTTTGGTTGACTCGAGATTGTGGAAAAACGCTATCAAGACCTTTAGGATATTAGCAAAATGAACAATATATTATTTGCTATATTTTGTTATGATTGTCGTATGAATATTGTTATGTGACATTATGATTTTGTGAAATTAAATGATTTGATTAAATATTAAACACTTTAATAGTGTCTTGTGTATTTGTCCAATCACGTTGCACCCCGGCATGTTCCGTCGCCTTTGGTCAGGGTGTGATAGATTGGTATCAGAGCCACAAGACTATAAGATAGGTGGTTTTTCTTAACGACCTAGTATAGTTTTTGCTTTAGGGTCCTCATACATGCGCTTATACGTGTTTACTTTACTTGATTGTTCAATTACACTTGTTTATATATAAACTTTTTTAATTCAACAAGATCATAAATGTACACATGCACACACTTTCATAGTATACTCAAGGTATCGTTACCTTAAAACGCAAAAACATAGATTCTCATTGTGTTTTTTGGATTACAAGCTTAACGTGGATCCCGTTATTTAAAACCCCTTAAAGGTTGCATTTATATTGGGTTTGTAGCCATCATAGAGAGCGAAACACAATGAAACGACCATTTGACAAGCATCGAAGGTGATTAACTTACCTTGGATGGTTGAATTGTAGTGTGCGTTTTCTAGGCCAAAGAACCGTGTTATACATGTCAATACTTTAAGTAGTCGAATGCGAGCGTTCCGGTCGCCATCCTTATTTTTGGTGTTGCAACATAAGAGCCCCAGTTGTACGTGGACTTGTGTTTTGACATCACGTTGTACCTCGTTTTATTATTATTCATTATCGCTATTTGAGTCGAAAACATGAAAAAGACGTGGTGATTTCGTGCACATGTTTAGACTCCAACATGATGTTTTATAAAACTTTTAGTGTCGGAATATCAAATCATGGTGGTTCATGTACGACTTTTCCGAGTCTACAAATCTAAAAATCTCAAATTTTCAAGCTTTAACTTCTCAAAATCATTTACGTTTTGTTTACCAATTGATATTTATATACAAAGTTTTATATTTTTTTTAAAACTAACATCTCCCCTCACTAAATCTAGGAATTCACAATCGGACTTAAACTTTTATTTTACATTTTATACACCCTCATATTAATTCTATTTACCTCAAACTTATTTCATTTCTTTATAATTTACAGAATGCCTCCACTAAGACCCCAACCGCGCAAGAACCCCAACCGACATATGGTTGCCGTCGTCGTCAAGCAAATAGCCGCGGTGATTCCCGAACTTTTGACCCAAATCAAGCTACCCAACCCGTACCAGTTGTGCACCCGTTGAACCCAAACCCGCATCCTACTTGTATAAGCAATTCACTAGTGCTAACCCAACCGAGTTCTTGGGAACAAACTATGCGACTACCTTGTTGCAATGATTTGAATCTATGGAGAGTGTGTTTCGGCATAGCGAGTTCCCCGATGTGAAAAAGAAAAATTTCGCTTCGAGTATGTTTAAGAAGACGACTCTTACATGGTGGGGTAGTGTCATGCATCTCCAAGGGTTGGAAACGGCTATGGCTCTTCCATGGTCCAACCTCAAGGCACTCATGATGAACAAATTATGTCCCAAACACGAGCTCCAAAAGCTCGAGGGGGGATTTTGGAACCTAAAGCAAGAAAGTGGCGATAATGCCGCCTACTCACTCTGTTTCCATGAGTTGAGCATCATTGTTACCCATTTGGTTACCCCAACTGAACGTGAACTTGATAAATATATTGGGGGTTTACCTATGCAAATCCAGGACTCTGTCATGAGTAGCAAACCCGTGAATCTTGAGGACGCTATCACTCTAGGCGGTGTGCTATCGGAGAACCATGTGAAAGTGGGTACCCTAACCCTCAAGAAGCCAAGTGAGAAAAGCAAGACCAAACCCGCACCACAAGCCAAAGTTGAACACGCACCTCAAGCCATTAACTACTCCAACTCTTCCCACCACAACAACAACAACAAAAAGAAACCGAAAACCAACCACCGAAATTTTGCCGTTACCCAAACCCAACCTCAACAACAAACCCAAGCTCCCCCACAAACCCGAAGACCCTACACCGGTACTTTCCCGCTATGCAACAATTGTCAACGTCACCACCCATCACACTTGCCATGTCGCCAATGCACTATTTGTAACCATTTGGTCATCTCAACACCACATGCCGATCCGCACAACAAACCCAACCTAACCAACCAAGAACCACTCCTCAAAATCCCCAAAACCGATATGCACCTTACCCACAAAACCCTTCTCAACAACCCCGAGCTTGCTTCAATTGTGGCGATTCTAACCATTTTCGCAACAATTACCCTCGCCTAGCCTATGCAAACCAAGCCCAAACCTTAACCGTACCATACTACCAAACCCAAGCCTACCAAGTCCAAACCTACCAACCTCAACTTCCCCAACTCAATGCACCACTCATCCAACCCAACCCATGCAAGCCATCCAACCCATACAAGCCATTCAAGCACCACCTCCTCCTCCCCACTCAAGTACCTCATGGAAACCCCAATAATCAAGGTTGAGCTTTTATGTTGAATGCAAATCAAGCTCAAGTGGCGAACGATGTTGTGAACAGTACGTTTTTAGTGAACCATCATTTGGCTTCTATTTTATTTGATACTGGTGCCGATAGAAGTTTTATTTCTTTGAAATTTGAGTCGAAACTCGTCATTCCTCGAATCAAGCTTTCTCGACCATTTTCTATTGAAGTCGCCAATGGCAACTCCATCACCATCAATTCTGTCATCCGCGATTGTACTCTCATCCTTTCCAAGCATAAATTCTCCATCGATCTCATCCCGATGCAAATGGGAAGTTTCGATGTCATAGTAGGCATGGATTGGTTATCTTTGCACCGTGCTGAAGTTGTTTGTTTCAATAAATTCATCCACATTCCGCTCGTCAACGGTAAAATTCTTAAAGTCTTAAGCAAAACAACTTCTAGAATGCTAAATCTCATGTCGTGCTCTCAATCGCAAAAATACTTACACCAAAAGTATGGTCCGTTCCTAACTCTTGCGGTGGTAAAAGACAAAAAGGAAAGGAAAATCCAAGATATTCCTATTGTTCGGGATTTCCTCGACGTCTTTCCCAATGATGTCGCCGGTCTTCCACCCATTCGCCTTGTTAAATTTCGAATCGATCTTGTGCCTGGCGCGATGCCCGTGGCCAAGGCTCCTTATCGTTTAGCCCCGTCGGAAATGCAAGAATAATCAAACCAACTCGAAGAACTTTCCGATAAAGGTTTCATTCGTCCAAGCTCTTCTCCTTGGGGCGCTCCCGTCCTCTTCGTGAAAAAGAAAGATGGTTCATTTCTCGTGTGCATCGATTATCGAGAGCTTAACAAACTCAGTATCAAAAATCGTTATCCTTTGCCATGAATCGACGATCTCTTTGACCAACTTCAAGGCGCAACTTGTTTCTCTAAAATTGATCTTCGATCGGGTTATCATCAATTGCGTGTTCGCGAAGAAGACATTCCAAAAACCGCTTTCAGTACTCGATATGGACATTTTGAATTTTTGGTCATACCCTTTGGGTTAACCAATGCACCCGCGGTGTTTATGGATCTCATGAACCGCGTTTGCAAACCATTCCTTGATGAATTCGTTATTGTCTTTATTGATGACATTCTCATCTTTTCCAAGACCAAAGCCGAACATGAACATCATTTGCGTTCCATTCTCGAACTCCTTAGAAACGAATGACTCTACGCCAAATTCTCTAAATGTGAATTTTGGCTAGAGGAAGTTCAATTTTTGGGACATATCATAACCGGCAAAGGTATTCATGTTGATCCCGCTAAAATTGAGGTCGTTAAGGATTGGAAAACTCCAACGACTCCCACGGAAATTCGATCCTTCCTCGGTTTTGCCGGATATTATCCGCGATTCAATCGGAATTTTTCCAAAATCTCTTTGCCTCTTACCTCCCTCACTCATAAAGGAAAACCATTAGATTGGGGTTTGAAACAAGAGGAAGCCTTTCATACTCTCAAGGACATGCTTTGCAATGCTCCCGTTCTAACGCTTCCCGATGGAAAAGACGATTTCGTTGTATTTTGCGATGTATCTCATCAAGGTCTTGGTTGTGTTCTCATGCAACGAGGTCAATTCATCGCTTACGCATCAAGGCAACTTAAGGTCAACGAGAAGAATTATACGCTTAAGATCTAGAACTTGGTGCCGTCGTTTTCGCTCTCAAAATCTGGAGACATTACCTTTACGGTACAAAATGTGTTGTGTTTACCAATCATAAAATCCTTCAACATATTTTTGACCAAAAAGATCTCAACATGAGACAACAACGATGGGCTGAATTACTTAGTGATTATGATTGCGAGATTCACTACCATCCCGGTAAAGTGAATGTTGTCGTCGACGCTCTAAGTCAAAAGATGAATGCTAAATCCGTTCTGCTTTTAAGCGTTGTTGTTCAAACCGATCTTCAAATACGTATCTTCCAAGCACAACATACCTCCGTTGAAGATGGTAACATGTACGAAGAAATGTCATGGGTGGAGCCAAATTTCAACTCGAAACCAAACCCCATGGTCTTTTGTACTTCTCAATCGTTTGTGGGTTCCCGATCACGATGACCTTCGCACTTGTATACTCGATGAAGCTCACAACTCGCGGTATTTCGTTCATCCCGGTGCGGATATAAAGTATTTCGATCTTCGTGCTACCTTTTTATGGCCGGTTATTGTAACGATTCCGACGAAACCAGGTATACCCTAACCGGTAGACGTTAGTTACGTCATATGTAATGTCGGGTACATGAGTTACCATGGTAATTATACGAGAATACATGGTTCATTGTATTGATTGTATGTGAATATATAATTCAGCGTATTGAATATGCGATCAAACGATCGATAGTTATTGAAACCCGAATGAATCGAGGGTTCAATTATAGACGAGATATATGATATTTAGTGATGTTACGAAGTATTAAAGCTTCGGGGTAAGTGGATTAAAGCACAGAAAAAGGATTTCGATTTAATAGTACGTCGGTACGTTAAACGAAACCTTTAATACCAAACCGAGCAAGAGACGATCGATCAAGCCGAAAAAGATGCGTAATAACTAATAATATGACGTTTTAAGTTAATAAATGTCATGGTTTAAGTTTTTAAATCGGTTTAATATAAATTTCATTTTTAAGACGAAAAAGACCGTTTTAGCCTCGTTTTAAGCCGACTTAAACATTTAAACAAAAAACGAACTGAACCAGTTTATCCAAAACATTATCCGGATTGCGGATATCCAAATGAGTGGCCAAAAATAAACTTGTGGGTCCCACCCCACCCCCACATGTAGACCGATCGGCCTCTATGGCCTTTACTTTCTTTTTTTTTCTTTTTTCAATCAACAATCCACAAACTTCATCAAATCCTCTCAACTCCTTGATAAAAAACCGAGACTTTTAACAAGAAAAACCAAGGTAAAGATCAAATTATATACGTTTCCATCTTCGTTTCTTGAGTTTGTTTGCAAGAAAATGAGGTTTCAAAGATGAAAACCGATTCTTGCATGATCAAGTGATGTATACGGGTTATACAAGGGATCTTGGTCCAAGAAAGGAGTTAAACGAATCAAAAACGAATTTTTACGGTTAAATCTTTGTTTTAGTATCATAACCGTAACCATGAAAGAAATGGCTTGATCGTGAGTGTAACTTGCTTGGTATTGTGGTATGTTGTTTGTAGGCTCTGTATTTAGTGGTAGATAAGGCGGAAAGATGAGTTTGTAGCTTGTAGTGGCGGAAAACGAAAGGTATATTCGGTTATGTTCGGTTATGGGAAATTTGGACAGATTGTTGATGCTTTAGAGTTAGGTCATGAAATTTTACAGAGGTGTTAAACACATGAAAATATGAGTTCTGTGATTTTTTGGTAATTTTTGGATAAAGGATGAATATTTGGTGAATTTAATGCTCGGTTTTGGCCAAAAATGATGAAAAATAGTTAAATATCATGAACAATTCTGTAAAATTTCAGATACACTTTTCATATCATGTATAAGTCACACACAAAATTTTAGGTCCGTTGGAGAAGTCTAAGTAGGCTTTTTGGTTAAACGAGTTCTAGGGATTTCTAGCTCGGTTTTGGAAAAAGGGCATGTAAAACAAGATTTTGGTTCTGGAAAAATTACAGGGGACTATGTGGATGGCAGGGGACATCTAGGAAAAATTTGGGATTTTTCTAAGGTCGTGTGGTATTTACGACATATTTAGTGTTTAAATGGTGTTTAAAAATAGATAAATAAATTTTAAATATAAGAATTAATTCTGGAAATATTTTTATAAAATTCCCCACTACTAAAAAGTGATTTGTGCAAAATTTCAAGATCCGAGAGTAAACGGATAATTAATCGTGCTAATTATCAAACTTTAAAGTTAAAACGCGTAAACCGGTGAAGTTCGCTTAAGCGAGCTGACTGGTGTATAAAAACCTTAAAAATGGACTATTTTCATATAATTGAGTTAAACAAGTAAAAATGAATCATCCGAAAATAAGTCGAATGATTTGGGTATTTTTAACCGATTTAACAGTTTCCGGTACGCCAAAGACGGAAACGGGTCCCGCGGCCAATCGGGACGTCTAAACCGAGCTATAATTTCACATTTTAAATTAAATTATCAGACAACCACTATTTTCGAGTCGTGTGTGACCAAACTCATTTTTGAAACATAAAACGGATATTCGTGCTAGGCACGCAAAACGAGAAAACGACTAATAGAAATTGTGACCATGGAACTCTAAACGACATCACAATCTGAGTCCGGAGAAGTATTTCTGGGTTAACATTGCTCCCGAAACAGGTACAGTCCTGGGTTAACAGTGTCCCCAGATGTACCGATTGATAAGGTTAAAGATTATATAAACAATAATTGTATAATAACGATCGTAGGGATCATATTACAGATTGGAAGTGTTAATTGATAATAATTGTTGTTACCTGCTTGCATGTGCTAAGGTGAGTTTCACGAGCCCCTTTTTACTGAAATGTTTTAAATATTTTCCCGGGGCGGAAAGCATGTTTCTATCAAAATGATTAAGTACATGCTGAACGCATGGAAATGAATGTATTTATATAATGTTTATTGTACGGGAATCGTACGGTAATGTATTAAAATGGTAATTGTTTGAGTTGTTAATATTGTAAGGTCCCGCAACAGTGTTCTGGGTTAACAGTGTCCCCAGAGGTTATTGGAAGTTTCTGGGTTAACGGTGTCCCCAGAGGTTAGTGGAAGTGTTCTGGGTTAACAGTGTCCCAAGAGGTTATTGGAAGTTCTGGGTTAACAGTGTCCCCAGAGGTTATTAAATGTATTTATGGGTTAACAGTGTCCCCAGATAATATTATATTATGATATGGATTTATCATGGTTTACTAAAATTGTGAAACTCACCAACTATTCGTAGTTGACCCGTTTTCTCACATGTTTTTCAGGTACAACTAAGATAAAGTGATTGATTACGTGCTAAGTGCTTGATGTGTGTAAGGTTTGCGTGCTGGACGTTAGGATACATTATAACAGATAGAATTATGAATCGTATTGTATGATGTGTGTATCACCTAGACGGTAATGAAAGATGAGATAATGTAATTTTGAAGTATATTAATGCATTCAGTTTTCTTTATAAACAATGTGGTTGATATCAGAGGTGTCTGTCGCATCCCGTTTACGTTTCCGCTGCGGTCACGGGGTGTTACAGAACTTTGGTATCAGAGCCATTGGTTATAAAAGAATTAGGATGTCTTTAAAAGATACCTAAAATATAACCAGTAGCTCAAGTATTATAGGATCTGAATATCAACTAATAATTTATTGTGACGAGGTCTGGATGAACTTGGATGGACAAGTGAGTTGTTATGGTCCGGAACATAATAACAGACTTGTCCGCACGAGGGAATTCAGGGGAAGTCACGGGGTACATTAATAGGTAAAAATGGCAACATATGTGTAAAGTATATAATATTATTTATACGTGCTAAGGTGTATATACATATGTGCGTATCTTGTGGGTACAAGTATTGAGAAATAGGACCCGGATAAGGAACCGGGGAAGGAAATAATAAAAAGTACCGAGGATGCTGAGATTTCTAGAGCATCGGTTGATAATGAGTCTGACTTATCGGGCCATAGTTATGATAGTACCAAGTTAGATCTTCCGTTTGACATTAACCAGAAATATCTAGTAACCGTCACTCCCAACCAAAATTGATGAATCCCTTACCCTACCAACACCGTTACCGTATATCCTAATAACCCCAGATGTTCACCCGAACCGTCGACCCTCACGTACGGACGGATCCGTACCTGAACCCATTCTTATTCCATTAAGGTAAATAAATAAATAAAATAATAATAATAATAAATTTGATAATAAATCAGCAGATAAAAATAATATATAGAAATATATATATGTATTTCTCACTCTCAAACATATGAGTCATACCACCTCCAGATCGAGAATTACCGATTTCAACGAACCTAGAACGCCTGAGGACATTGACTGAGCAAGTGATAGAGTTTCCCATAATAGTAATTAATAATATTTGAAGGCAACCCATGTTGCGCAATTACCTTGAACCTTGCAACTCCCTATGTTATCCTTACATCCGTTAGATGTTTACACCCATGCATGCTCGAATAGAATGATTACCTATACACAAAGAAGTGTTGGAATCATTATAGCATAGTTGGTTGTTCGTTCGTAGGTGGCATACTGTGTATGCCGGATGTACGAATAAACACGGATATTATAACTCCGTGGTATGTAATCGTTTGGTGCTCACGGTGAGCATGTATCGGTTATGCTGACATGCAGAAGGATATTGAAATCAAGTATATTAAACATTGATCTTTGTGGAGAAAGATCTATATGTCGGTTGGTGACAAGGGTTATGAAACATATTTAAACGTTAACCGACGTCAGGTTAAGTCCAAGTGTTATTATATTTGTGGGACATATATACTAAATACTGGTATGTGTAATATGTGTGATAATATTTGGTGTGTATGTGTACCTGCTGTTATGATTGAGCTGGTAACGAGATATACGGTGAGATTAGTGTTGATTACTGCGTACGGGATGAGTACGGCAAAATGACATAAAAAGAGTAACTCCAATGATGGAGATTGATATGATTCAGTTGAATGCTCAAAGATAGCAGATGATGATACCGAATGTCGTATCACAGATCATTGCTAGTATTGATGCAAATGTGATCGCGGAATTATAGATCGAGCAATCGCATGAATATGAATATTTAAATTCTTAGTGGTATTACTAAGAGTGGTAATGTCCCACCGAATACAATTATGACTACAAGTATTAGTTATAAACTAAACATGAATAGTAGTCGTAATGAATTAGATCCGGTATGAAGGATATGTTTGTTGGTTGTGTTAAGGAAATTATTAATGGTTTACTGATGGTAAAGGGAGGATAGATTAGCGAGTTGATAGAAAAGATCGAAATGGTCAAGGACTGTGGTAAGGGCCTAGAACATTGTGTAGTGAAATATGCTACAGATATGTTGGTAGATTATGTTGTATCGTGATGGAACACGATGGTACAAAATTATAGTTAGAAAATTTTTACTCGGATAATATGGTCAGAATTTTAAATTCTTGTGCTAGGGCACTTTTAATCGAGTAATTAAGTTCAGAGATTGGGAACTGAGCTATGAAAGATAGAAATGTTGTGTGCTGATCACTTAGAACACGCTAATTGTTTGAAGGAATTGTCGTGTCTGGTAACATGGCTAATTACTCCCGAAACTAAGCGAAGTGAGCGCTATATTGGGGACTAACTCCAGCGATAAGGAGTATAGTCAATCCTGTAAATATACGACCCTTGGAAGGGTGGTGTCACAAGCCAGCATGATGAATTTGACTCTATGGGAAGCGTACTGGAAGGACGTTGGGTGAGACGTCGAGTGTTAAAGAAGAGAAGTGATAAAGGTATGGTGCAAGATAGACTTTGAATAAGTAGGAAGAAGAATGTTGAGTGTTAGTAGGCCACAGGTGTGGTAAAGATGGACGTAACGCCCTAATTGTAGAACCAAGTGAAGCCATGTGAACCGACAACCCCAACCCATTCCTGTACAACCACTTCGAAACCAACAACTTCAATAACAACCCATTCAAAGAAACCAAATTATGCCAAACAGTTGTACTTGCTATGAATGTGGCAGTACAGAACGTTTCAAGAGAAATTGCCCAAAGTTGAACCAAGGTGTCATTGGAAGACGAACCTCATGACAAGCATCAACCTCTGATCAAGCAAGGAGCCGTGCTTTTGTGAGTAATTCAAATAAAGCACGTCATGATCCAAAAGTAGTATTAAGTACGTTGTAGTTTTAAATCAATAGGCTTCAGTGATATTTTTACGGTCGTCGATAGAAGTTAGTTCCTACTAACCTCCTACCCTTTGGAAAGATACCGATTAGTGAAACTATAGAACCCTATACTGTAGAATCGCTAACGGTAAATCCCTAATGGTTAACTAAATTGTACGGAATTTTCCTATTATTCTGAACGATTAACCTTTCCTTATTGACCTACGACCAGTAAAGCAAAGAAGTTTTGACGTAATAGTTAGCATGGATTGGCTAACTCAACATGAAGCAGAAATCAAATATGAAAAGAAGATGATTAGAAGCTCTCTTTCGGACGATGAAGCGATTAAATACAGAGAAAAGTGTACGGTATTATGTTGCCACTCAAATCTCATCTTGAGATGTTATAATATTTACGACAAGAAGACGTGGTGTATTTAACAAACGTGATTGCCTAAGTATTTAAAAGAAAACATATAGAAGATATCCCGGTGGTGCGCAAATTTCCACAGGTTTTCCCAGAAGAACTCCTTGGATTACCGCCAGCCCGACAGGTCGAATTCAGAATCGATTTAATGTCTCAAGCTGGCCCTGTTGCTAAAGCATCCTGCTGACTTGCACCGTCCGAGATGCAAGAATTATCCAGTCAGTTACAAGAATTGTTGGATAAGGTTTTATACGACCTAGTTAGTCACCATGGGGTGCACCAGTTTTAATTGGGAAATGAAGGACGGAAGTGTTAGGATATGTGTTGATTAGGGAGAATTGAAAAGTGACGATCAAGAGTAGGTGCTCACTTCTTCGAAGTGAATGATCTGTTTAACCAACTGCAAGAGACGATTTATTTTTTTAGAAAAATTGATCTTAGATATAGTTATCACCAAATGAGAGATCCAAGAGGAAGACGTTGCAACAACAGTGTTTCGGACTCGCTACGGCCATTATGAATTCTTAGTTATGCCTTTCGGGCTAACAAATGCGCCGGCAGCATTCATGGAACTCATGAACCGAGTCTGTAACTTTATTTTGACAAATTTGTCATAACATTCATTGATGATATTTTAATATATTCGCAACGTAAAGAAGAGCACGATCGACGGTTAAGGAAAATTGTGGAAGTGTTAAAGCAAGGGGAGTTGTACGCGAAGTTTTCAAAATGTGATTTTGAATAAAGAATGCATAATCCCTTGGTCATGTTGTAAAGCAACAAGGATTTCACAAAGATCCAAATAAAATAGAAACCATTAAAATTGTGCCAAGCGCCGATTTTAAGTCTCCCCGATGGAGACGATGGTTTTACCGCGTATTGTGACGCATCGCGTAAAGGGTTAGAATGCGTGTTGACGCAGTATATTAAGGTTATAGTCTATGCTTCCCGACAGTTAAAAGTACACGAGTAAAATTACACTACTCACGACTTAGAACTGGGAGGGGTTATCTATGCACTTAAAATGTGGAGACATTGTCTCTACGATACGAAGTGCACCATCTTCACCGATCATAAAAGTTTGCATCACATATTCGATCAGAAAGAACTAAATATGAGGCAACGAAGATGGGTTGAGTTGTTAAACAATTATGACTGTGACATCCGTTACCACCCGGCAAGGCTAACGTCGTAACCGAGGCCTTGAGTAGGAAAGATCGGGTTAAGCCATTGCGAATGAGGGCGTTGGGGATGATAGTCCAGTCGAACTTTTCGGATCTGAGTCGAGTCGCTCAACGTGAGGCGTTGAAAGAGGGACAATTGGAAAAGGAGGAACTTTACGGCAATGAGAAGAATTTCGAACAACGCGTGGACGAAATTCTCTACTTCAAAAATTGGGTTTGGATCCCGACTCTCCATGACCTTCGTGAATTAATCATTGACGAAGCGCATAGATCGAAATAATCCATACACCCGGGATCGGATTTGACTATTGATGATACGGGTATCTGAAAGGATTTTTATTAATGGTGGAGTTTGGAGAAAGATATGGTCACGTGTGTTGGTGAATACTGAGTTATGCAAGAGATAAGGCTGCACACCGAAAACCCTAGGGAACGCCACAACGACAGAAAAAATTCGCCAATGATAGTGGGAATAAATTACAATGGATTTCGGGACGCAAATTCCCATGATATATCAAAGGAATGAGGTAAATTAGGTAATCGCGGATCGATTAACCAGTCCTCGCATTTCATCCCAATCTATGACGATTGCCACAATGAATTCTCGCCTAAATTCATGATGTTGAAATGGTAACTCGTCGTGGAGTACCATTTTCAATGATCTCAGATCAAAATAGTCATCCTACTTTCATTATTGGAAGGAGGGGAAGGAAGCATCGAGAGCTTGAAGCTTTCTATGGGTGAAGTAGTTATCACCAATTAGTTAAATTGAAAATGAGCGTCGATCGAGCCATAAGATTTGAATTGATCCGAGAAACAACCAATCGGGTTTATAATGTTTAAGAGAAGTCAAAAGTAGCGTGAGGATTGGCAAAGGATTTATGTCAACGTTTAAAGGAAACCATTGTCACTAAATAGAGGTGACAAGGCATTTTAAGGCATCACCTTAGAGAGAGGTGATATGAGGTTTCGCAAAACCGAAAATAGCTTCTTAATATATTAGACCCCATGAGAACTATCTCCATGGTTGGTCATTTAGTCTATCAATTAAAGTACTCCAGAGTCTAAGTACTATACATGATATTTTGCCATGTATACAGATTGAAAAGTGCCTAAGCGATGAGGCAACGAGAGTACTAGTAATAGAGGTACTCATAGAGGACATGCTTGATATCATAATTAATTCCGTAAAGATAGTAGACGGGAAAACTAAACAGTTTGGACATACCAAGCGTTATTAATTAAGAATAAGTGGAAATTCACAGCGAGGACCAGATTATACTTGGTAACGCGAGGGTGAATTCTGAAGGAAAAACCCCCCACCTTTCTCTCGAAGGGAGATTGTGGGCGTGTAAAATTTCGAGGACGAAATTTCTTAACGGGGGGAGAATGTAACGATTCCGACGAAACCAGGTATACCCTAACCGGTAGACGTTAGTTACGTCATATGTAATGTCGGGTACATGAGTTACCATGGTAATTATACGAGAATACATGGTTCATTGTATTGATTGTATGTGAATATATAATTCACCGTATTGAATATGCGATCAAACGATCGATAGTTATTGAAACCCGAATGAATCGAGGGTTCAATTATAGACGAGATATATGATATTTAGTGATGTTACGAAGTATTAAAGCTTCGGGGTAAGTGGATTAAAGCACAGAAAAAGGATTTCGATTTAATAGTACGTCGGTACGTTAAACGACACCTTTAATACCAAACCGAGCAAGAGACGATCGATCAAGCCGAAAAAGATGCGTAATAACTAATAATATGACGTTTTAAGTTAATAAATGTCATGGTTTAAGTTTTTAAATCGGTTTAATATAAATTTCATTTTTAAGACGAAAAAGACGTTTTAGCCTCGTTTTAAGCCGACTTAAACATTTAAACGAAAAACGAACTGAACCAGTTTATCCAAAACATTATCCGGATTGCGGATATCCAAATGAGTGGCCAAAAATAAACTTGTGGGTCCCACCCCACCCCCACATGTAGACCGATCGGCCTCTATGGCCTTTACTTTCTTTTTTTTTTCTTTTTTCAATCAACAATCCACAAACTTCATCAAATCCTCTCAACTCCTTGATCAAAAACCGAGACTTTTAACAAGAAAAACCAAGGTAAAGATCGAATTATATACGTTTCCATCTTCGTTTCTTGAGTTTGTTTGGAAGAAAATGAGGTTTCAAAGATGAAAACCGATTCTTGCTTGATCAAGTGATGTATACGGGTTATACAAGGGATCTTGGTCCAAGAAAGGAGTTAAACGAATCAAAAACGAATTTTTACGGTTAAATCTTTGTTTTAGTATCATAACCGTAACCAAGAAAGAAATGGCTTGATCGTGAGTGTAACTTGCTTGGCATTGTGGTATGTACTTTGTAGGCTCTGTATTTAGTGGTAGATAAGCCGGAAATATGAGTTTGTAGCTTGTAGTGGCGGAAAACGAAAGGTATATTCGGTTATGTTCGGTTATGGGAAATTTGGACAGATTGTTGATGCTTTAGAGTTAGGTTATGAAATTTTACAGAGGTGTTAAACACATGAAAATATGAGTTCTGTGAATTTTTGGTAATTTTTGGATAAAGGATGAATATTTGGTGAATTTAATGCTCGGTTTTGGCCAAAAATGGTGAAAATAGTTAAATATCATGAAAAATTCTGGAAAATTTCAGATACGCTTTTCATATCATGTATAAGTCACACACAAAATTTTAGGTCCGTTGGAGAAGTCTAAGTAGGCTTTTTGGTTAAACGAGTTCTAGGGATTTCTAGCTTGGTTTTGGAAAAAGGGCATGTAAAAGAAGATTTTGGTTCTGGAAAAATTACAGGGGACTATGTGGATGGCAGGGGACATCCAGGAAAAATTTGGGATTTTTCTAAGGTCGTGTGGTATTTACGACATATTTAGTGCTTAAATGGTGTTTAAAAATAGATAAATAAATTTTAAATATAAGAATTAATTCTGGAAATATTTTTATAAAATTCCTCACTACTAAAAAGTGATTTGTCCAAAATTTCAAGATCCGAGAGTAAACGGATAATTAATCGTGCTAATTATCAAACTTTTAAAGTTAAAACGCGTAAACCGGTGAAGTTCGCTTAAGCGAGCTGACTGGTGTAAAAAAACCTTAAAAATGGACTATTTCATATAATTGAGTTAAACAAGTAAAAATGAATCATCCAAAAATAAGTCGAATGATTTGGGTATTTTTAACCGATTTAACAGTTTCCGGTACGCCAAAGACGGAAACGGGTCCCGCGGCCAATCGAGACGTCTAAACCGAGCTATAATTTCACATTTTAAATTAAATTATCAGACAACCACTATTTTCGAGTCGTGTGTGACCAAACTCATTTTTGAAACATAAAACGGATATTCGTGCTAGGCACGCAAAACGAGAAAACGACTAATAGAAATTGTGACCATGGAACTCTAAACGACATCACAATCTGAGTCCGGAGAAGTATTTATGGGTTAACATTGCCCCCGGAACAGGTACAGTCCTGGGTTAACAGTGTCCCCAGATGTACCGATTGATAAGGTTAAAGATTATATAAACAATAATTGTATAATAACGATCGTAGGGATCATATTACAGATTGGAAGTGTTAATTGATAATGATTGTTGTTACCTGCTTGCATGTGCTAAGGTGAGTTTCACGAGCCCCTTTTTACTGAAATGTTTTAAATATTTTCCCGGGGCGGAAAGCATGTTTCTATCAAAATGATTAAGTACATGCTGAACGCATGGAAATGAATGTATTTATATAATGTTTATTGTACGGGAATCGTACGGTAATGTATTAAAATGGTAATTGTTTGAGTTGTTAATATTGTAAGGTCCCGCAACAGTGTTCTGGGTTAACAGTGTCCCCAGAGGTTATTGGAAGTTTCTGGGTTAACGGTGTCCCCAGAGGTTAGTGGAAGTGTTCTGGGTTAACAGTGTCCCAAGAGGTTATTGGAAGTTCTGGGTTAACAGTGTCCCCAGAGGTTATTAAATGTATTTATGGGTTAACAGTGTCCCCATATAATATTATATTATGATATGGATTTATCATGGTTTACTAAAATTGTGAAACTCACCAACTATTCGTAGTTGACCCGTTTTCTCACATGTTTTTCAGGTACAACTAAGATAAAGTGATTGATTACGTGCTAAGTGCTTGATGTGTGTAAGGTTTGCGTGCTGGACGTTAGGATACATTATAACAGATAGAATTATGAATCGTATTGTATGATGTGTGTATCACCTAGACGGTAATGAAAGATGAGATAATGTAATTTTGAAGTATATTAATGCATTCAGTTTTCTTTATAAACAATGTGGTTGATATCAGAGGTGTCTGTCGCATCCCGTTTACGTTTCCGCTACGGTCACGGGGTGTTACAGTTATGAAAAAGGACGTAGCGTTGTTTTTATCTGAATGTCTTACTTGCTCAAAAGTCAAAGCCGAACATCAAAGACCTTTTGGTCTACTTGAGCAACCAACGATTCCCATTGGAAATGGGAAGACATTGTTATGGACTATATCACCAAACTACCCAACACCCAAAAAAGAAACGATAGTATTTGGGTGATCATTGATCGCTTAACAAAGCCTGCTCATTTCATTCCGATCCGCGAAAATTATTATGTCGAGCAACTTGCTCAAAACTATGTTCGGGAAATTGTGTGCCGACACGGTTTACCATTGTTTATCATCTTCTATCGCGATGCTCGTTTTACCTCTCATTTTTGGCGATCACTTCAAGAAGCCTTGGGAACATGTCTCGATCTTAGCACCGCTTATCGTCCTCAAACGAACGGTCAATCCGAACATACAATTCAAAACTCGAGGATATGCTATGAGCGTGTGTTCTTGATTTCGATGGGAATTGGGATTCTCACATTTCTTTCATCGAGTTTTCGTATAATAACAGTTATCATTCTAGCATCGAAATGACTCCTTTTGAAGCTCTTTAAGGACGTAAATGTCGTTCTCCGATTAGTTGGAACGAAATCGGTGAAGCTCAAATCACGGGACCCGAAATGGTCCAAAAAGCCACCAATGTTATCGATCAAATCCGTAAGAACCTCCTAACCGCTAGAAGTCGTCAAAAGAGTTACGGCGACAAACGGCGAAAACCGATCGAGTTTAATGTTGACGATCTTGTCCTTCTATAATTATCTCCTTGGAAGGGGGTAGTCCATTTTGGAAAGAAGGGAAAACTAGCTCCTCGTTTCATAAGACCTTTCAAGATCCTCGAAAGGGTTGGGAAAGTAGCTTATCGACTCGAACAACCGGCAGATCTTACTGGTGTTCATCCGAATTTTCATGTTTCAAACCTTAAAAAGTACTTAGCCGAGGGAAATCTCCATATACCTCTCGACGAGGTACATGTCGAAGAGTCGATGATCATAGTTGAACGACCCGTTGAGATCATGGATCGCAACGATAATAAAACCAAGCATAGTCGTATTCGGTTAGTCAAAGTTCGATGGGAATCACGACGCGGCGCAGAGTTCACTTGGGAACGAGAAGACACAATGAAGGAGAAGTATCCACACTTGTTTGAATCATCATCTTCATCTTAATTTCGGGACGAAATTTCCAAAAGTAGGGGATATTGTGACATTCGTCAATTTCGGGTCGCTTTTATATTTGTTTTATTATGTAAACCGACCCGTTTTGTAAACCGAAACCTTCGATAAATTCAAAATGATATATTTTATGTTACGTTATTGTTTTATACTTGTCGGGTCTCAAAAACACCCTTTTCGATCCCTAAAATGGCCTTAAAACGCTTAAAAACAACTCCGGTGGTCAAAACTGCCAATTTTGAAAGTTCAGATTTTTCCCTTTGCGACCTTAGCGCCGCGCTAATGGAGGTCTGCACAGAAATCGTTTTTTTGTTGTTTTTATGCAAACATATGACTTAAACTAACCTATTTTCATGCAAGACTTTTTATGTTTGACCATTTCAACTTACCCTATATATACACACCCATCTCTTTCATTTTTACACTTGCTACATCTCCAAAAACTCTCTCAAACATCAAAGATCCAAGGTTGTTTTAGTTGTTCTTGAAGGCTTGACTTCCAAAAGTCAAACCGAGTTAAATCTTTCATTTTAATTAGCTTGTATAGTCTTGTTAATACTTGAATATGGTTGTACAACATATAAATAATATACACCACTTGTTACCTTTGGTGGTTACTTTTCCGACCCCGGTCGGTGAAGTTTCGTGCCTTGTAAGGCAAGGCTTCATCGAGGACTTTCGTAGTCCTTGATATATATATACTTATATAACTTGTTTGCACATATTAATCTTGCTTAACTTCTGCTCATTTTAGTTTATTTGTTATATTTACAAGTTCCATGGTTATAAGTTCTAAGAGTCTATGCTTCGGTTTATCCGTAAATAGCTCTAGATTGTAAACCGAACTTTTGTTTAAAGACTTTGTTGTTAACTTTTTGGTTGTAAAACTTAAGTATTTTCATTTGCACATTATTATACAAGTTCTTGGTTATTTGGGCATGTGGAGACCATCAAGGAACGTATTGTGAGATAGAAACCGAACCAGTCCGATTTTTACTCGCTTAAGACACACAAGTGTGTTTTTAGCTATCAAGACTTGTATATTTCTTTAAAAATAGTTTACAAACTGATTTTAATTATTTTCTTAAGTGCTTGGAAATGTTGGATGCAACTTGATCTCATAACATTGTTTGGACCGACAAAACTGAACACTCTCTTAATGTACGATGTTAGTTCTAAAACAATATAACTACATACTTGGTTAAGTCTTAATAAGTTTTATTGAGTTACCTCATAACATTCATTATTTTGGAAAATTGACTTTGGATTTGACCAATTATCAAGACCCGAACCAACAACCTGAAACACTCGTTAAAGACCCATTTTAGTATCTTTATCCCAAAGGAACTTGCATATTTGCATTTTTAGGTTAAGTAAATATTAAGGTTAAATACTTTAACCCGGTTTCGAGCAAACTTACATTTTAAAGGGGTTATTATTATAAATTCTTAAATAGTTACATTTTAAACCTTGAGCTTTAATTGTTTACTTTTCGTAACAATTGTTTTATTTAAAGATCTTCAAGACAACCTTTCTAAATCCAAGACTTTCTTTTATTTAGGCTTCATACGTTAAACTCGTCGTTCCGAAAAATCTCCAAATTATCACCAAATCAAGTTTATAGCTTGAAAGTGAGTACTTTCATACCCTATTTTCCATCTTTCGTTTTGGGGTGACATTTCATACTTATTCAACTAAATGCTTTATACCTGAATTTTAACCCACAAACGTTATTGTATACTTTACTTGAATAATTGTTCGATTTAGTGTTCTATGATTGTATGCCTATTTGTTTATTGCTTTTGGTTGGTGGAACTATAAAATCCTAGACTATTTGGCATCCCCTTATATCAAGGTGTCGTTAACGTAATGCAATTAACGATAACTATAAAATCCTAGACTATTTGGCGTCCGCTTATATCTAGGTGTCGCTAACGTAATTCTATTAGATATCTATTTATCCAAGTTATTTCTTTTATTTATCGTTTCGTATACAAGTTTTGTGGTTTTTCTTACTATATACTTATATGCTCAAACTTATTAATTGTTCACCAACCTTTGTGTTGACAAACTTTATTTTATGAAATGTTACAGGTTTGACTTTTGTTGACTCGAGCACTTGACGAAAAACGTTACCAAGACTATTAGGATATTAGTAAACCGAACAATATAATTGTTACTTGTATGAACGAGATGTGTTGTTTATTGATTTATGAAATAAAATGAGTTGATTAAACATTGCAGTTTATATAGTGTCTTGTGTATTTGTCCAATCACGTTGCATCCTGGCATGTTCCGCCTTCTTTTATCGGGGTGTGACAATGCAGCTGGCACGATGAGGACGTCGCGAGTTTAGGTGGGGGAGAATGTCACGATCTGCCTAAAATCAGATCGCAGTAGCCTGTTTTTCCGAAAAATTCCAGCAAGTTCAAAAGTTCAAGACTTAAAAAATATCTGGGATATTTTCCTTGGAAAATTCTGGATTTTTCCTTAGAAAAATGAGGATATAAAGCTCTAGAAACTCCTTGTAAATATCTAGATACTTTGTAATATTTTAATAGTGGAAGGACCTAGAAAGAAACAATCTAGAAGTAGGGGGAGCAAGTATAAATAGATGTACCCAGCTGATTTGTAAATCACCTTTCAAGTTTGCAATACAAAGTTCTCATTGTAAAGCTCTCTTGTTCAATCTAAAGTTCCCTTAAGCAACTTAACAATCTTATGTTCCCTTTTCAAGTCTTAGAATCGTTGTTACGTTTTGATGATCAAGGCTGATCTTAGAAGGTGTATAAGAGCCGCACGTGAGTCTAAAAGTTAACTCCGTGACACTTAGTGCAACTTAACTTATGTGTTTAACTTTAAATATTTTGATAATCCCTATGTGTTTGTCATGTAAAGCGAAGTTATAATTAAATGTTCCTAATCATGTTACTCTTACTACTATAAACTAAAATTTTTACACACACATTTCCTAATTTGTGTGTTATAAATACTAATTATTTTCATACCATTTAAAAAACATTTAGTTAAAATGAGATATCTTCCTAAACCCAATTCCAACATTTGGAACAAACCTTGTTCGCGTGTTCATATATATATATATATATATAAAGGATCCAATACAATAATCCCTAATTGTACATTACGTATGTGACTCGTATCCTCGTCGATTTCAAATAACACGCGGTGGCAATACTGTAATTTTCATCAAATCTGATTCGCTGCTCCCACCGATTCCATCCACCTTCACCATGACCGTTCAGCAATCCGTCACCATCCAACAATTTTGTCCACCGTCCACCATCCAGTGATTCCTTCCACCGTACACCATCTTCCTCCGTCACGACTTGTTCACAGGTCAGTTTTAGTTGATAAAACTGACCAATTGAAAATTAAATTGTTGAACTAATTGATCAATTAAACTTTGAAATTGGTCCAGTTAATCATCAATTGAAGTTTCAATTGATCAATTTTGAGTTTTGAGTGATGGGTTTTAACTAAATGTTTAAAGTTTTAAGCATCATTTTCAGAAACCCAGTTGCAGGCGTTCCATATTTTGTTCATATGATCGAATCGATGATCAAATTGACAGTCAATTGATAATTTTTGATGATTACGAGATTATATGAAGTGATTTCAGTGTTCAATTTCATGTACAGGTGTTTAATTTTTTTTTGTTAGTTTAGAAGTTCTGTTTAGAAGTTCATAACTTCTAATTTTTTGAACACCCAAAACTTCTTTGAACGCATTAGAACGTTTAAAAATGTTCATTTTTTTAACACCCAGTACTTCTTTGAACGTATTGGAATGTTTAAAGATGTTCTTTTTTGGTCAGAATGTTTAAAGGTTTTCAATTTTGTTTCAGAACGTTTAAACATAATATTTTGAACCCTAATCAGAGCTCGATTGAGTGCATTATTTCTGCAATTCCATAATCGATTGATGAATCTAAATACTTCTACACATCAATTCGATTGATTAAATCATCATTTTTTGATCAGTTTTGAAGATTTCTTGATGTTCAACGCCGTTTGATTTTGATTTGGTTTTTGACTTTAGAGATTTCATATTTTAAGCTGTGATTAGAGTTTAGAAATTGGATTAGATTGAGCGATGAGTTCAGATCTTGGATAAGAGTCGATTTGTAATCAATGAATTTTGATCACGAACTATTGTTAGGTTATTTACGAAATTTCCACCGCGTGTTTTTTAATCTAATGCTCTGGAAGGTCACGTATGTAATGTATGATAAGCCATTATTGTACGTTAACCCACTCCTATATATATATATATATATGTATGTATATCATGTGCTTTTTTTGTTGTTAATCGAAGTACAATATAAAACCGTCTTCACAATAATTCAATACACATAATATATGGCCACAGAAAAATATCATTTATCTAAACATACCCATTTCCTTGTTAAGACTTTTAGCAATAGTTGTACCACAGTTGTTGTATCTTTTCTTGAAATTTGCTCGCACGCATTTTAGAAAAGCAATAGATACTTGCTTGTTGTTGGAACCCTTAGTGAATTTATAGTGTGAGAGTTCATAATGACACTTTAGAGAGAATGGTGATCAAGAATAATATTGACGAAACATCAAACTGTAACAACTCGGATTTTATAAATTAATATTTATTAAACATAACCCGACCCGTTTTTATATTCAGGAAATTTTATCTATAAAATAACGCGTTTATCAAGTCATTATTATTTTAATATTATTATTTAGTTAATTACTAAAACAACTTTGAAAAATACACATTTTTATCCCAAAACTAAACTTTAACCCTACTTTGTTTCCAATCCTAATCTCCATGGACTAAAGTGAAAATTATATATTATTATTATTATTATTATTGATAACCACCAGACCCGTTTAACCAATTACCCAAAACCCGTTTGCCCGTACCCGATGATCTGTTTATATATCTTGGCCCGTAATTCTCACGTTTAACTTGGAAATTATCAAGGGATAATATTGTTCATGATATAATCGGCCTTGCCGACATAATTGATTTGGAAACAGGATCAAAAACGATACCAATTGAGTATATTAACAATCCGTTAAAACCCGTATATGAATACACATGATAACCATCATCATATTAAAATTAAAGTTACATGTACAATCCCTTTCCTTTCGCCAATTAACCCCTAAGCCTAATTGGAGTATCATCGTCTTCTTATACATGTTCTTACTCATGCTTAGCCGGCTACAATTCGTCAAAGATATCACTCGATTCATCATTTTTACGGTAATTAAGTTATATGATCGTGTCATTTTTAATCCAGTATCATTAACCCTAACATTGATTAAACAAACAAACAATGGATTGAGGGATTTAGGATCTAGGGTTTATCTTCAAATTTTTGGTTTCTGGCACTTACTGTATTTTAATTTTCGTTTTTATTCTTTAACCATCCAACTGGGTTGGTGTGTGTGTGCTCAAGACTGGGTCGGCCACCACCCGGGTTCGAGTCCTTGCTAGATCAGTTTTGTTTTTTTTATTTGTTTTAGTGTTTTAATTTATTATATGATTTAAAAACTAATTAGAATTAATATTAAATATAAAATAAATATTATTTTTTTAACCCGACATACTAAAGTTTACGTTTTTGTCATAAATCTTGTTAAGTTTTCATGTATATATATGTATATATGTATATCTATATAATTATATATATGTATGTATATGTACTAGTTTATTAAAAGGTTTTCATACTTAAAAAGAATTCTAATGTATATTTAAAATTCATCTCGTTTATTCACGTATTAAAAATATAGTTTGCGTATTTATTAAAAGATCATATTTTGTATGAATATCATTATTTATTATCTATTATATACTGTAACATTTCGGGTTTTTCACTTTTATTTTGTAACCGTTACCTGACCCATTTACGGGTCCGGGCTCTATAATTAATAAAATTTTCGCACTTATCGAGTAATAATTACTATATTATTTATTTATCGCTACATCTTTATAAATTTGACGTTTTTAGCCCAAAATATAAAGTTCCAACCATTCTATATCCATCTCCAAACTTGAAGGGCATGTTTGTAAATTCTGTTATAATCCATATTATGAACTGGATATCCATCACCAAACCCGACCCATATTCAAGTTTTCTTGTACCCGAATCAAAAAATCAATCAAATGACTGTCCAAATTCGTTTATGATCAAGTTTCATTATTTGGAAATCGTTTTTCCTTTTTTAAACCTAGCCGACACTAATTGTCAACAATTGATCGCGTAAACGATAATTATATTGCAATTAATTGTATGAACACCTTCCTTATAGGGTGACCGACAATAGCCCCTTATTAAATCGAATTCATTTCACCTGTTGATACTTGTTCATCACCATATTAGCGCCGACCCTGTTCTTCTTCTTTTTTCCTCTTCTTTTCATCAATCAAGGTAATTAAAGGTATGGTTTAGATCGCGAGATCATGCTTATCAGTAACCCTATGATGGATTTGATCAATTATATCATATTAGATCAAATCCAATTCTAGGGTTTGTTTAATCAATTAGGGGATAAACAGTTTGTGTTTATTAATATTTGAACCAGTGTCATATTGCAAGTCGTCTAGGCTAGTCTGCTGGTTAACTCATGTATGTTTGGGGTGGAGGTCACGGGTTCGACCCTCCCACACCCCCTTTATTTTTGGAAAATGATCTTTTAATTCTTTTTAATCAATAAATTCATTTTAATAATAATAATACTAATAATGATTAAACAAAGTTGTTTAACTAAAAACCGACCTTTTAATATTCATTTTCGTTCATACATTTCTCTAAGACACATTTTCATTTAATATATATATGTATATATAAAGATACTCAAAAACTAACATTTTAATATATATATATACATAAATCAAGTAGCTTTATTTATAAAAACTAAAAAATAGTATTTTATATTTTCTTAAATTAGAGTAATAGTTTAAATATTAAATCCCTAAATAAATATAATATTGGTTATCGTTTAACTAGCGTCGTAATTAAGATCCTTATTTTAATCACATCCTTTACTCTGTTAGGCGTTAACGTTCGCGCTTGATCCTTTTTCCTCATTCTCATCATCTTAGTCATCCTCGTTCATCTTTGAGGTGAGTACCACATTCCCCTCCATTTTACTCGTTTTCATACTGTTTTGGGGACATATGCGTAACTTAGTATATTTTCACATTTATCTACACACAAAACTGCAACCGTTGTCTTATGTGTTAACTAATCTCATGCCATACTTGTTATATGTTTATGTGCTCAATGTGAACCGCATTCGGAGAGGTCCAACATAATCTCAGAAATAGTATGTTCATACGCTAGTCGATTTAGCCTTGTGCTTTTCGACATCTCATTTGATTTGCTAATTGGTAATCTCATATGACTCGTTGCAGCTACGTATTTTATTATATATGTATAACTGAACTGGTGTGTTGCTCACTCAATCTCGTGTTGACAAACTATATTATTTTCAACACATATGCAGGCCACCGTTTGATGTGAAGTGTGGACTTAGAATAATTGTTTTAAGGACTTATGCTAGAAGAGTTTATTTTTGAGACTATGAATTTTCATTTGAATTATTTGATGTTTTGTTTACTTTGGAATTATTTTTTTGTGATGAATAATGGTGTTATTTGAATTAAATAAATAGATATTTGAATTTTTAATATTTGCATGATAGTAACCTTGCGAGCTGTGACAATCAGTCCGCCCCGGAATTTCCGCCGTAGGTTGGGGTGTGACAGATTGGTATCAGAGCCAAAGGTTTAAGATAGGTCGTTAGAGATTGCCTTAGACACATGTTTAGGAGCCCTATACGTGCTTATATGTTTACCTTACGTGTTCTATTTGATTGTTACTGCTTTCCCTTAGTTAATAATTTTTCTTATTATTTTATTATCATGCACACAGGCACTGCTCCGAGGCTATGCCTCAAAACTTAAAATTTTATTTAAATTTAAAATCAATATTAGATTGCTTTTTAATTGCGGGAAATTCCATAAGAATTCCCATTTGTTGTTTTCACTCGTTCTCCTTAGGGCTAGGTTATATGGCATATCCCTATCATAAGAAAAGGGGAGAGAAACTGTGAGTTGGGCACTGGAAAAATGGTTCCGAGAACCAAAGGTAAGACGCTAATCCTTACCTGGGTAATAACCTGACCACAGTACTCAACCCTATGGACCCGAGCGAGACCCATGAATGCCATGTGACCGACACCCTAAGCTGTCAACCATAACCACACTAGTGGATGCATTCCTATATTTTTAAGCCGAATTCACAGTGATTCGTGGCTTAAATTCAGTAACCTTCCGATTATGGTTTTTACGTTATTTCAAGTGGTTAGTCGGGAATCCCGACTATCCGTTTGTTAACTTGTTTCGTATTTTTGTCGAAGTCATCAACGTGATGGTCCACAAGATGCTCCGACTACCCATATTTTATTTCGATAGTTCGTTATTTGGTTTGGTCGGTTAAGGACGCTAATCGGGCCGACAAAATATATTGCATTGATAATTCGTTAATTAGTTGGGACAACCAAATTGCCATGTAACGCTCATGGGCTGTCCAACTCAAATGTTTATTTGTTTATTATTGTTGGGCCATTCAAATTGCCATGGAAAGCTCATGGGAGGCCAACGTCCCACGATGCATTTCGTTAGATTTTTGTGAGACTAACCTAACAGAAACTTAATGTTTTTAACTAACTTTGTTTCCCTACAAATATTTACACATATGATCCCACAACTCATAAACCTTTACTCTTATTTTCCTGTAGAATGTCGTCACTCAGAAATCACCGTCGTCACCAACGTTCATCTAGCTCACGCGACCGCCGCCTGGCTGCTAGAATCACGAAAGAGTTTGCTGCTGTAATGCCTGCAATTATCACTTAGATCTAGAGCCTCAACTCTAACGGATCAGCCACCTCGGCCACACCCAACAACTATGATTTTCGTAACTTCTTGAGAACCAAACCTCCATCCTTTCGTGGTAAGGAAAATGTCACCGCCTTGCTCCATAGGTTTGAAGAATTGGAGAACATATTTATCCACTGTGAATGTCCGGATGTCAAACAGACCAAATTTGCTTCTAGCTGCTTTGTGGATCAAGCTGTTATTTGGTGGAATGCCCTGAGTAACGACCAAGGGTTTGATTTGGTCGTGGCTATGCCTTGGGAGGAACTGAAGGAGGCGATGAAAAAGGAATTTTGCTCGGAACATGAACTACAGAGGTTGGAAGCGGAGTTTTGGGATCTTAAGCAAATTGGTGGCGATAACTCCACTTATTCTAGTCGATTTCGCGAGCTGAGCCGTAGTGTGCCACATCTGGTAACCCTCGAGACTCTCGGAATTCAGAAGTACATTCCCGGTCTCCCGCTCTCTTTCCGTGATGCCGTAATGAGTCATAACCCATTAACCATCGGTGAGGCAATGGACCTAGCTGCCTCCCTCACTGATAGTCACGTTCGGGATGGAGCCTTGTCTCGCAAGGAATCCAATCCCACTCCCGACAAGACAAAGACCGACTCCTCTACCAATGCCAAAGCTGAGGACAAACCATCCAACAACAACAACCGCTTCAACAAGAACCACCAAAAACGTAAGCCCAACTATCAAAACTACTCCGTCAACCAATCCAACAGCCAAGCCCCAAATGACCCTAATGCCCCAAACAAGAAAGCTTACTTTGGCCCACATCCCCTTTGTGCCAAGTGTAACCGCCATCACCCGGTTCAATCCCGTTGCCGGTTGTGCACTCAATGCAACTGTTACGGCCACCTTGCCAATACTTGTCGTGCACTGCCTGGTTCCCAAGTTGTCCAAACCCGGTCTGCACCCCCTACTTCTAGACCTGCTGCTAACCCTGCTCAGCCCGGTGTTCCTATTACCCGAGCTTGCTACCACTGCGGAGACCCTAATCATTTCTGTAACGCCTGCCCATTACTTACCCATGCTAACCAAGCCCATGTCATGCCTGCACCTCCTTATATTACCCATCCACCACAAGCCCAAGTATACCATGCACCGTACTACGCTGCCCAAGCCTACCAAGTGCAAACCTACCAAACTCAAGCCTATGCACCTCAAACCCATGCACCTCATGTGCCTCAGCTCATGGCTCCTCCACCGGCATCAACACAAGCTCCTGCAATTCAAGCTCCTCTTTTGAACCAAGTTGCTCAAACCCCTCAAGGGTCCAATGGTCGTGCGTTTATGATGAATGTGAATCAAGATCAGAGTTCTAGCGATGTGGTGAATGGTACGTTTCTCATTGATAATCATCATGCTTCGGTTTTGTTTGATACAGGTGCCGATAAGAGTTTTATATCTTTGGATTTTGCGTATATTATTGATAAGCCTCGGGATAAGTTGTCTAGACCTTTTACCGTAGAAGTAGCCAACGGGAATTCTATTATGATTGACTCGGTAGTCATTGATTGCGTCATAGTTCTTAACAAAGTCGAGTTTCTAATTGACCTCATTCCGATGCAAATGGGTAGTTTCGATGTAATCGTATGGATGGCTTGGTTAACTCTTAATCATGCGGAAGTTGTTTGTTTTCAAAAGTTCATTCATATACCTCTCAAAAACGGTCGTATTCTTAAGGTTTACGGTGATACTCCAACGTCTAAGATTAATCTCATGTCGTGCTTTCAAGCTCAACGTTATTTGTGCAAAAAATGTGTTGCCTTCCTAGCACTCGTGGTGGAGAAAGAGCGGAAAGAGAAGAAGTTATCCGATATCCCGGTTGTTCGCGATGTTCCCGATGTTTTTCCCGATGATGTCACTGGTCTTCCTCCGGTTCATCAAGTCGAATTCCGAATTGATCTTATACCCAGAGCTAACCCCGTAGCTAAAGCCCCTTACCGTCTTGCACCTTTCGAAATGCAAGAACTCTTGAGCCAGCTCCAAGAACTTTCGGACAAGGGCTTCATTCGCCCGAGTTCTTCTCCTTGGGGGGCACCTGTGCTATTTGTTAAGAAGAAAGATGGTTCATTCCGCATGTGCATTGACTACCGTAAACTCAACAAGCTCACCGTTAAGAATCGTTATCCGCTCCCTCGAATCGACGATCTTTTCGATCAACTTCAAGGAGCCGCATGCTTCTCGAAGATCGATCTCCGTTCGGGTTATCATCAACTCCGAGTTAGTGATGATGACATCCCCAAGACCGCCTTTCGTACTCATTATGGTCAATACAAGTTCTGTGTTATGCCTTTTGGGTTGACAAACGCACCCGCGGTGTTTATGGACCTCATGAACCACATTTGTAAACCTTATTTGGACAAGTTCGTTATTGTTTTCATAGATGACATTTTGATCAATTCGAAATCTGAAAGCGACCACAAGAATCATCTCCATACCATTCTTGATCTGCTTCGAAAGGAGCAATTGTATGCCAAGTTTTCAAAGTGCGAGTTTTGGTTGAAAGAAGTTCAGTTTTTGGGCCACATTGTTAACGAAAAGGGTATTCATGTTGATCTTGCAAAGATCGAAGCTATTAAGAATTGGAAGCCGCCTACGACTCCCACCGAAATTCGTTCTTTTCTCTGGTTGGCGGGTTATTACCGTCGTTTCATTTATAACTTTTCCAAGATCGCATTGCCCCTCACCGCTTTAACACACAAAGGTAAAACCTTTGTGTGGGGGTCAAAGCAAGAAGAAGCCTTTGAAACTCTTAAGGACATGCTTTGCAATGCTCCTATCCTTGCTCTTCCTGAAGGAAATGAAGATTTTATCGTTTTCTGCAACGCTTCTAACCAAGGTCTTGGTTGCGTTCTTATGCAACGAGGCAAGGTTATCGCTTACGCCTCGAGACAACTCAAGGTTCACGAGAAAAATTATACGACGCACGATCTCGAAATTGGTGCTGTCGTATTTTCCTTGAAAATTTGGAGACATTATCTCTATGGTACGAAGTACGTGGTGTTCACTGATCACAAGAGTCCCCAACATATATTTTACCAAAAAGAACTCAATATGAGACAAAGACGATGGACCGAGTTGCTTAGCGACTACGAATGCGAAATTCGCTATCATCCTGGAAAGGCGAATGTCGTGGTCGACGCTCTCAGTCGTAAGAATCCATTCATATCAATACTTCTTACTTGTGTTCTTGTTCAAAATGATCTCAAAAAGCGTGTTCTCGATGCTCAACACGAATCTGTCACCGAAGGCAATATGTATGACGAGATGTCGTGTGGTGCCGAAACACAACTTGAAACTAAACCCAATGGTCTACCTTACTTTCTGAACCGCTTATGGATCCCCAATCATGATGATCTTCGCACATTTATTATGGACGAAGCTCACAAGTCACGTTATTCCATGCATGCCGGTGCGGATAAGATGTACGCCGACCTTCGTTATGTCTATTGGTGGCCTGGTATGAAGAAAGATATCGCTTTGTATGTTTCTAAATGCCTCACTTGTTCCAAAGTGAAAGCCGAGCATCATCGGCCTTTTGGTTTACTCGAGCAACCTCCCGTCCCCGAGTGGAAATGGAAAGGTATTGCTATGGACTTTATCACTAAGCTCCCTTCTACCCGCAAGCAACATGATAGTATTTAGGTAATCGTTGATCGTCTGACCAAGTCTGCTCATTTCATTCCCATCACAGAGACTTAATATGTTGATCAATTGGCGCGTATCTACGTTGAGAAGATTGTTTGTCATCATGGAACTCCGTTATCCATTATATCCGATCGTGATAGTCGTTTTTACTTCTCGTTTTTGGAAGTCGCTTCAATCCGCTTTGGGTACTCAAGTGGCTCTAAGTACTGCTTATTACTCGCAATCTGACGGTCAATCCTAGCGAACAATCCAAACTTTAGAGGATATGCTCTGTTCTTGTGTCCTCGATTTTGGAGGAAATTGGGATATTCATCTACCGCTTATCAAGTTCTCTAATAATAATAGTTTTCACTCTAGTATTAACATGGCACCTTTTCAAGCACTCTATGGTCGTAACTGTCGATCTCCGATCTGTTGGAACGAAGTTGGTGAATCTCAAATCACTGGTCCCGAACTAGTCCAAGAAACGACTGATCGTATTGCTTAAATCCGTCAAAATCTCCTTGCTGCTCGTAGTCAACAGAAGAGTTATGCTGATAAGAGACGTAAACTCCTAGAGTTCAGTGTTGGTGATTTTGTTTTACTCAAAGCTTCCCCTTGGAATGGAGTTGTTCGTTTTGGAAAGAAAGGAAAACTAACTCCACGTTTCGTTGGTCCTTTTGATATTATTGATAGAGTTGGTCCTGTTGCGTATCGACTCAAACTTCCTGTTGAACTCTCTAAGGTTCACCCGGTGTTTCATGTTTCTAATCTCAAGAAGTGTCTTGCCGAGGGTAATCTCCACATTTCGCTCGAAGAAGTTAGTATCGATGAGACTATGCATTTCGTTGAACAACCCGTTGAGATTATGGTTCACATGGATAAAGTTACTAAGCGAAGCCCCATTCCTCTTGTTAAAGTTCGTTGGAATGCTAAGCAAGGCGCCGAGTTTACGTGGGAGCGTGAGGACCAGATGAAACTTCAGTATCCTCATCTTTTCGTTGCTAATTCTCTAATTTCGGGACGAAATTCCCAAAAGTATGGGATACTGGAAAATTTCGGGTTTTTCACTTTTATTTTGTAACCGTTACCCGACCCATTTACGGGTCCGGGCTCTATAATTAATAAAATATTCGCACTTATCGAGTTATAATTACTATATTATTTATTTATCGCTACATCTTTATAACTTTGACGTTTTTAGCCCAAAATATATAGTTCCAACCATTCTATATCCATCTCCAAACTTGAAGGGCCTGTTTGTAAATTCTGTTATAATCCATATTATGAACTGGATATCCATCACCAAACCCGACCCATATTCAAGTTTTCTTGTACCCGAATCAAGAAATCAATCAAATAACTGTACAAATTCGTTTACGATCAAGTTTCATTATTTTGAAATCGTTTATTTATGTTAGGCGCGGCTGACCGACGATATGATTATGTTAATTTCACCCTGCTGACTCGTTTTTCCTTTTTTAAACCTAGCCGACACTAATCGTCAACCATTGATCGCGTAAACGATAATTATATTGCAATTAATTGTATGAACACCTTCCTTATAGGATGACTGACAATAGCCCCTTATTTAATCGAATTCATTTCACCTATTGATACTTGTTCATCACCATATTAGCGCCGACCCTGTTCTTCTTCGTTTTTCCTCTTCTGTTCATCAATCAAGGTAATTAAAGGTATGGTTTAGATCGCGAGATCATGCTTATCAGTAACCCTATGATGAATTTGATCAATTATATCATATTAGATCAAATCCAATTCTAGGGTTTGTTTAATCAATTTGGGGATAAACAGTTTGTGTTTATTAATATTTGAACCAGTGTCATATTGCACATCGTCTGGGCTAGTCTGCTGGTTAACCCATGTATGTTTGGTGGTGGAGGTCACGGGTTCGACCCTCCCACACCCCCTTATTTTTGGAAAATTATCTTTTAATTCTTTTTAATCAATAAATTCATTTTAATAATAATAATAATAATGATTAAACAAAGTTGTTTAACTAAAAACCGACCTTTTTAATATTCGTTTTCGTTCATATATTTCTCTAAGACACTTTTTCATTTAATATATATATATATATATGTATATATAAAGATACTCAAAAACTAGCATTTTAATAAATAAATATATATATATATATATATATAGGTATATATAAATCAAGTAACTTTAATTATAAAAACTAAAAATAGTATTTAATATTTTCTTAAATCAGAGTAATAGTTTAAATATTAAATCCCTAAATAAATATAATATTGGTTATTGTTTAACTAGCGTCGTAATTAAGATCCTTATTTTAATCACATCATTTACTCTCTTAGGCGTTAACGTTCGTGCGTGATCCTTTTTCCTCATTCTCATCATCTTAGTCATCCTCATTCATCTTTGAGGTGAGTACCACATTCCCCTCTATTTTACTCGTTTTCATACCGTTTTGGGGACATATGCGTAACTTAGTATATTTTCACATTTATCTATACACAAAACTGCAACCGTTTGTCTTATGTGTTAACTAATCTCATGCCATACTTGTTATATGTTTATGTGCTCAATGTGAACCGCATTCGGAGAGGTCCAGCATAATCTCATAAAATAGTATGATCATACGCTAGTCGATTTAGCCTTGTGCTTTTCGACATCTCATTTTATTTGCTCATTGGTTGATTTGTTAATCTCATATGATCGTTGCAGCTACGTATTTTATTATATATGTATAACTGAACTGGTGTGTTGCTCACTCAATCTCGTGTTGACAAACTATATTATTTTCAACGCATATGCAGGCCACCGTTTGATGTGAAGTGTGGACTTAGAAAAATTGTTTTAAGGACTTATGCTAGAAGAGTTTATTTTTGAGACTATGAATTTTCATTTGAATTATTTGATGTTTTGTTTACTTTGGATTTCTTTTTTTGTGATGAATAATGGTGTTATTTGAATTAAATAAATAGATATTTGAATATTTAATATTTGCATGATAGTAACCTTGCGAGCTATGACAATCAGTCCGCCCCGGCATTTCCGTCGTAGGTTAGGGTGTGACATATACGACATTAATCTAAAAGAAATCTTTATTAATAGTAAAAATATATATAAATACATTTAACGTAGTTTTAGATTGAAATCTCTTTATATAAATTATAAAGTTTTTTTCAAATATTCCTTTAAGTATTTTTTTATGTATTTTAAATGATTAAAATCATATTATTTATGATAAACCTTTGTTAAATAAAAATGATAATAAAACCGATGATAAATTAAAGTAATGTATAACTTTCGCTAGAACCCATTAGATCACTAAATCCCGAACCTGTTTCTAGTTTTAGATTCGTTTTTGAATCCATATTTAATTTTCCTGCAATTATTGTTACTTAGGATTTCTCGTCGGTATTTGTCCCGAAGAGCTTGATCTACCTTTATAGCTTAATGAATCTTTATCTTTTGCTTAATCGCTAAAGTGAGTAATCACTCCTCTTTTTACTTATTTTTAAACCTTTTTGGGGACAAGTGCGTATCTTATATATATTTATCTATTATCTAGTATTCAAAACCGCAACTGTTAATCCTTGTGTGTATATCAGTTTATGCTTAACTTGCTATTTGCTTACATACTTTACTTGAATGCTATTTTCTTACTTCGGCAACCGGTGTCCATTTTTATGACAACGGTTTAGTCCTTGCTTGGTAACCAATGTCCATTATATTGATTGGTTGAGCCCTTTCTTTATGGTTGATTATTTGTGTATGTGCTATGACTTAACTGTTTATTCTCACAGGAACAGTTTGCATCTTTCTTTACTTATTATATATTATTATTGTTGCGTCTTAAACTGGTGTTTTACTCACTCAACATATGTTGTTGACAAATATTCTTTTTTATATGCATATGCAGGTTATCATAGAAATTTAATGCAGGTTGGTGAAGACTTAGTGAAGAAATTAGTTAAAAGAATATTTTAATCAAGAAATATAGAATTTGTATTGTTGTGTGAATTATGTACTTGTTTGTATTTGATTTATTTGATAATTGAATTTAATTAATAGATATTGTAATTTAAATATCGCATGATAGTACCTTGAGAGCTGTAGCAATCAGCTCACGCCCCGACATTTCCGTCTTAGGTTGGGGTGTGACACAAACTAATCTGGGGTAGGCTTAGCTTGATATCTCAACCGAGACAAGATAATCACAAATCTAACCCCTAGTGGGCTTAGATTCATGTTCTTTGGTCTTCATGATGAACGAACTCACACCTCGATTTTCTTCGCTGGCTTGCTCGAGACCTTCCATGGAATAGTGGGGGAGTTGAGGTGACTGCTAAGAGTTTTCTCTTTTTTTCAGACACAAAAATATGTTAGAGGTCAAGGGTCCTTCACAATGGAGATGGAACATCCCTTATATAGGGAACCTTATGGCACACCATCATGAAACCCTAACCTTATTGGGCCAAGCCCGGTTAGAGGTTACCTCCACACACCCAGGCCCATTGGGCCTTGGTTAGTATATAATAATAATATAATAAATACAACACGTAACGTAATAAGTAGAGGCCGTACCTGGAGTCTAGTACTTTATCTCCACAAATATTGAAGTGGTTTCTTGTAAAATATGCGTTCCTTACAATATCATCTCTCACCCTCCTATATAGAGGATGAAATAACATCTTTTAACCTATGTACATTTCTCATTTTGACTCCCTGACCTTTCCCTATTGGTTCCTTTCCTTTTCGTTCCTTCCCCGTTGAACGTTCAGTCTACTCTGTTTTATCCATCATGCCATGCTCAAGACCTTGAGATATGTGTGTCCTAAGCCCTTCCCAAAGTCAGGTGCACAGTAACCTTGAGATCCTCTCCCCGTGCAATGATCTTTTTATCCTTATCCTTGTTTTTGGAATTTTGGGCATTCTTCCTTGGGCCGCTATCAACTCTCTTTACTTAGTGGGTCATGGGCCACCTCGGGAGCCCAATTATGAGGTAGGCTCTTCACTTGCCAAATGAACCACATAAAAAGCTGCAATTTTAAATGCAACAAATACAACTTCTTGACCCGAGATTTGCTAAATCAAATATTATTTTCAAACATGAAGTATATCTTGCTTTAAATGAAGTCAACGTACCTTTTGATAGATCGTACATCTATCTATATATTAACTTGTGGCTTGCATATGTGAGTGGTGGTTAAGGAAATGAATTCAGTAAAATGGCACCTCCTACACAAATCAGTGTCCATATTTCCCTTTCATCAGGTAAACTCCTTGTACATGCTCATCACATCACATAATAATCAAAAGAGTTAAACTTAATTACTGATAAAGCCATGTTTCGTACCAAATGCACTCAAAATAATTACAGTTTTTATTTTTTCTCAAAACCCTAGGCAGCTAAGAATCAACATTCTGTACAGATTCAAAACCCTAACCAATTGAATTTACATCCGGCAATAAGATTCAGATTACCTTAACGGCTAGCAGCCTCTAAGGAATATATATATATATATAGATTGTTGATAATATATATATATCGTTTAACGATATATATATATATATATATATATAATAAATTAAAACGTGTGTTTTAAGAAAAAAATATATATTTATTTCAAAATGTCGAACCAAGCCGAAAAATCCAATAATGCGGAAGCTTCTCACGCAAGAAGCAACCGTGCACAAACTTAACCTACTCAACAAATTCCTGAGCAGTTAATAAACCAATTGCAAGAAATGATCACCAAGGCAATGCAACCGATGGTTCAAGCCTTAAAAGAGGGATCTAATAGAAAAAGAGAATCTAAATCCCATCACACCATTCAAACCCGAAAATCAATCAAATCCAAATCCCGTCCTAACCCGTCACACTATGAAGAAAGTGACTGTGACTCGAACACGGGAGACGACTTCAATAGAAAATTCAAAAAGAAATTAATAATCAAAAGTTGTTCGTTCAAGGACTTCAAAAACTTCAGCCCCAAGGAATTCTATGGCGACAAAGGCTCCATTGTTACTCTTAGGTGGCTCGAGAAGATGGAATCAATTGTTATAATTAGTAAGTGCGTCGAGCGAGAGAAGATTCAATATATCGCGCAAATGTTTAAAGGAGAATCATTGGAGTGGTGGAACACTCTAATCATGAGCAAGGGAAGGGAGCCGTTGTATCAGCTACAATGAGAAGAGCTTAAAGAGATGGTGTTGGCGAAGTTTTGCCATATGCACGAGACTGACTTGATACAATCGAAGTTTCTTAACCATAAGGTGGTTGGAACCAATCTTCGAGAATACAATACTAAGTTCTAAGAGTATTGTAGACTAGTGCCCCATCTGGTAACGCCCGAATCCAGCAAAGTGACCCGATACATTTGTGGACTCGCGCGAGAAACTCGTGACATGGTATGGTTTCACTTGCCACAAACCGCCGATTCTGCCATGGAATTGGCTGGTTACCTAATGAATGGCCTAATCCGTAACAAATAATATAAAAAAAGTAGTGCCGACGAATGATCACAAGAAAATAGGAAGCACCCAATTCAAAGGCAAAAGTGTTGAGCAACGCAAAGGTGGATCCAATTCCAACTATACACAATGCGAGATCTACAAGAAATACCACAAGGGTCGTTGTCATTTCGCTTCGTCCGCCTCGACTGTTTGTGACTTATGTCACAAACCCAGACATGCGACGGTCGACTGTTGGAAGAAATCAATGACTTGCTTTAACTGCAAGGAGATGGGACAACTCAGCTTTAAATGCCCTAGGAAACAACCCGCTGGTGGTGGTGTGAGAGGAAGCGGTCAAAAGAATGAGCCAAAGAAAGGAAACGCTAGAGTCTTCATCCTTGTTACTAAGAAAGCGGCTGATATGCCAGAAACCATCATGGGTACGTTCTTAGTTAACGATACTTATGCTAGATTTTTATTCGATTCAGGTGCCAATCTAATTTCTATAGATTATAGCTTTTGTAGTCTATTAAGCGAACCTCTAAAGAAATTAAATAAACTTTAAGCGTCGAGACCGCAAATGGTGAGGTAGTTAAAATTTTCGAGGCCCTAGAAAACGGAAGAATCTTGTTAGCTGGTTACGTTTTACCCGTCCAATTATTACCCATGAATCTTGTTGGTTTTGATATAGCACTCGGTGTGGAATGGTTATCTGATAATCATGCTTGTATCGTTTGCAATAGCAAGACCGTAAAACTTTGAGCCCCAGACAATCAAACCATCCGAATTGAGGGGTACAAAGACGCTGGCCAAGTTAGTATAATCTCCATGATTAGAGCTAACAAATGTTTGAACCAAGGATGCTTAGCACTCATGGCATACGTTACCAAAGAAGCGAAACCGAAGGAGATAAAGGAAGTACCTATTGTCTTCGAATTCTCTTACGTTTTTCCTGACGAGTTGCTAGGTATTCCACCCGATCGAGAAGTCGAATTTAGGATAGACCTCATGCCTAGAACTGCTCCAATAGCCAAGGCCTCATATCATTTAGCGCCAACCGAGATGAAGGAGTGAAGAAACAATTAGATGAGCTACTCGAGAAAGGATTCATCCGTCCAAGTTCATCACCGTGGGGAGCACCAATCTTTTTCGTCAAAAAGAAGGATGGATCGATGCAGATATGCATCGACTATCGAGCCTTGAACAAAGTAACTATTAAGAATCGATACCCGCTACCTCGAATTGATGACCTATTCGTCAACAAGGAGCGAGTTATTTCTCGAAAATAGATTTACGTCCGGGCTATCACCAATTAAAAGTCCAAGCCGAAGATATCCCGAAGACAACCTTCCGAACAAGGTATGGACATTGTGAGTTCACGATCATGCCATTTGGTCTCACTAATGCCCCAACCGCATTCATGGACATGATGAACCAAATCTTTAACCTTACTTGGATAAATTTGTTATAGTATACATCGATGATATACTTATTTAATCTAAGTCAAAGGAAGAGCACGAAGTGCATCTTAGAATTTTGCTCAAATGTACTTAGAAACGAGAAGTTATACGCCAAGTTCTCGAAAAGCGAATTTTGGCTTCACATAGTACAATTTCTAGGTCACATCATCAATCTGAACAGAATTCAAGTAGATCCCACAAAGATCGAAGCTATCTCAAAATGGGAGATTCCAAAATCGCCAACCAAAATCCGAAGTTTCTTAGGTTTGGCCGGTTACTATCGAAGATCCATCGAGAATTTCTCTCGTATAGCCGTTCCTCTAACCTCGGTAACCCGTAAGAATGTCAAGTACGAATGGGAACCAAATAACAAGAAGCGTTCGATTTGCTTAAACAAAAACTCACCAACGCGCCTATACTGGCCTTGCCAGAAGGTACGGAGGTTTCCGTTGTCTTTAGCGAAGCATCCCATTCCGGTTTGGGTTGTGTACTAATGCAACGAAAGAAAGTGATCGCTTACGCTTCTCGACAACTCAAGGCACACGAAAAGAACTACACAACTCACGATCTATAGTTAGGCGCCATAATCTTTGCCTTAAAGTTATGGAGGCACTATCTTTGTGGAGTTAAATTTGTCGTGTACACTGATCACAAGAGTTTGAAATACATTTTTTATCAGAAGAACTAAACATGCGTCAAAGGAGATGGATGGAAACATTGAACGATTATGACTGTGAAATCGTTTATAACGAGGGAAAGGCCAACATCGTGGTCGACACCCTAAGTCATAAGGAACATGAAAAACCCAAAAGAGTTCGAGCGCTACGACTAGAACTCCAAGTAGATCTAGTCGAGCAAATCAAATTAGCCCAACAACAAGCAATCAAAGAAAAAAAATTTCCGATGAAAAGCGTAACGATACCATCGACTCATTAGTCAAAGGTAACGACGGTATAGTTAGACATGGAAACAGGATTTCTCTAAGCGCAGCACCACAATGCCCGTTTCTCCAAGGAGCACTCAATACCAAACTATTCATTCATTCATTCAATGTGATAAGTTCAATTCCAACACTTTCATCAATTAGTATCCTTCTTTTATTTCATCATATTTTTGGTTTCTCAATTTTGCCCTCCTATAGTTTTGCTAATAAATTATCTCCAAATCCTCGATGGCTTCCATGTAAAAGAAAATGTGTGATTTTCTATCAAAACATCACATGCACCTATTTCCCCCATGAATCAATCGATGATCTGTTTTTTTTCGTATTGTTAAAAAATCTAGAATGATTTTAAGTTTATTTTAGTTGAGAATTTATGAATGAATTTTAAAAATTTATTAGCTAAAATATTTAGTGATACAAATTTATTATAAATAATAAACCTGGACAATACTATGTCGAAGATGGTTCAGGTAACTATTTTGGACAGACAATATCCTTCTACACCCCCTTCTTTAACCACTAGTTTAAACAAAAATACATGCATAAAACCACTTTAAGAACTAAGAAACAAAATATAATGTACTAAAAATTACAACATATGCTTCTAATACAAAAGAACTTTGAGCTGGAAAAATTAGCATCAATCATTATCATCATCATCATCATCAAAAAGGAGGCAATTTACATACAAAACCAGTGAATAAAACCCCTATGCATCTCATCTCATCTCATCTCATCTCATCTCATCTCATCCAAAAAGGAAGAAAAAAAAGGTTATATTTTTCACAAAGAATTGAAGCTACAACTACATTGTTAATCAACAGTAAGCTATCACCTTAGCTACCTCAAAAGCCTTGCTGCTGCCACTGTATGATTTGTGTGTGTACCCGTCTCTTTCTCGGGTGGCGGTTTAACATACTTCCCGATCACTTTCTGGTGTGTCCGGTTCTTGATTCTCTGAATCTTGGCTCGGGTTTTCAGTTTCTTGTTTTCTTTCTCTTTTCTCGATCGGATCCTTTCTTTTTCATACACACCTTGCCAGAAAACCTCACCGGTTGCAGGCCATAACCACCGCCTTCCAGGGTGGTCCGAATCGGCTTCCTCAGCAAGATCTTCATCCATGGCCTTGAGGGTGTTGTAATCAAACCATTTGACCCACATTTTTCCAGCTCGTTTCTTGAAACCGTGTTGTTCTTGCATTGCTCCCGTGTTTGGATTTATGTACACCATTCTTCTCGCATTGTGATACGCCCAAACGTTTATAACAACCTCCAGAACCCGAGAGTAGCACTTCTTGTCCTGCCAAGAAACCACAAGTGTAAGCGTAAACTTGGGCTGTCACTTTTACCCAAAACCCAACCCGATAAAACCTGTACCCAAACCCGAGAAAATACTAACCCGAACCCGAACCCAAACCGAAGTAATTCGGGTTGGTTCTTGGGTCTGACTTATGGGTTTTGGGTCAACCCGAATAAACTCTTTAATTTTAAAACCAAATAAATGTATTTTTAGGTATAATAGACTAAGCGTTAGCCACTAAAGTTATCAGACCGAATCTAGCCCTAATTGACTGTTGTCATTCCACCTATTATGGATCGACTGTTTATTGTTAATTTATGTTTTCAGTTTATGACTAATAGCAACCGTAATCGAACAACCAAATCAGGCCTGATTGAAGGCGATTATAGTTGGATTTTGTTTCACTTTTATTTTGAATTGTTTTATCAGGTTATGCTGGTTTATTATTTAGTTATTTACGTTACGAGCAAAGAAGAATATGTTGTTCAATTTTAGCATTGTAGTTTTTTTATTTTTATTTGTTTTCTAAAGTACTCAAAACCCGATTAACCCAAACACAAACCCAAAAAACCCGTGAGTGATTTGGGTTGGGTTTCGGGTCAAGATTTAACACTTTAAAACCCGAAGAACCAACCTGAAAAACCCGAAACCCAAAGAACACCCCTAGTGTAAACCATCCAATTTGGAACCTTTTTTTTCTCTTGTTTGACCGTTGTCAATAAACGACTGAAGAAAAACATACCTTGGACAGACTTAGGTAGCACAAACCACTCCGGAGATGCTCTTCATACACTTGTGCGTCTAATGCATCGACAAACATTCTGCAAACATCATTGAAATATGAATTTGTTCACTGCTTAAATCTAATGTCTTTGTATAATTCAAAACCGATCCACAAACTAACCTTGAGAACATTACAAACTCAAGGAAAGATTTTGTTGGCATGGCCCAACTATGCATGACAGACCATGTATCTCCATCTGCGGGCATCGGAGGTATAACTGTCGAGTTATTGTTTATCCCATACATTTTCTTGAAAGCTTCCGAGAATGCAAACCTTGTACCAATCATACATAAGATGAATCAAACGATAGTTAATGGATGCATGAGATTTAAAGAAAGTGATTTGTTCCTGATGTAAGTTCAAGATCCTTACTTGCAATTACCGGCATTTATCGAATCACAAAAAGACCAAAAGTCGTGTTGTGTAGGGTTTCTTGGGTCTGTATCCATACGAACCCAAAAGTAGACGGCATCACCGTGTCTCTGAGCTTCAATATCTTCTACTAAAGCAACCTCAGCCTTTCCTGATAAAGATTCCTGCTTTTTATAACAAGATTGACGTGTTTAGTATAAAAACGGTGACTTGAGAGATTGTTTAAAAAACTAACTTGCCTTCCTGGCTGTAGCTCGCCATGATGAGAACCCAATCCAAGAGTTCTTGTGTATGCGGTCAATACGGTTAGCGATGGCAAAAAAAGCTCCAAAATCACTGAGGGTGTCCCGGTAATACGGTGTGTTTAGAAGGGCAAGGCGAGAAGGTGCGTCAATGTCGTCTTTTCTTGGTCTTAGGCCCTTTGTGGACTGCGGTATCATCATATTGGTAAATGTTTAGCTTAAAAATACTAGAAAATTATTTTTTTTTACTTTATATTCATCCCTATAACACTACACTAAAGATAAGCCAACATATGACCAACAAACTGAAACCTATACAATTTGACTTAAACCATATATAAATAAATAAATAAATAAATAAACAGATAAAATAAATAAAAAATGTAACCATGCAAGAAACCTTACATCCTGCCTACAAAGTAAAGAAACAATACTTGACCAAACTTTAGAACGATTTCGACACCGAGATATTCTTTTCCATGTACTGCACTAAATTAACATATTATTTCTCTCTTTTTACACTAAAATAGCCTTAAGACTGGATTTTTACATAAAATGATTTTAAAATAGGCAAGAGGAAACATAACCACGCAAGAAAAACACAAATCTAGATGCAAAGTCCAATAGTTTTTATAAATGAGTAATGAAAATAGAGTGACTTACAAGTCCAATACCACGATATAATGATTTTTGGTGCAGAAAAGGCCAAGATCCTTGACCAAAGTATGGTTCATAGATGCATAATGGTTGACCCGTCCTTTCGAGTTCTCCCTCATCCCTCTCATGCAAATCATTCTTACTTCTGTCGGCTTTCTTTGAATTTTTGTATACTTCCTCCCATGTTCCCTTTGATTGCTCACTTCTATCCCTCAGCTGCAAACCAATGTCATCAGTTCTTTGTAAATATATGAGTAAGCAAGTAAATAGTTTCACATAAAAATTACCAAGATAGCAATTTTGCAACTTTAATGGTGACAGGAAAAAAAACCATGGATAAAAAATAACTCTTTTTTTTTCATTACCTCATCATCTTCTCTTGCCTTTCTAGCTTTCATGATCTGATTTCTTTTTTCTTCTTCCCATAAACTGTAAACAAATGTATCATTGGCTGGAATAGCACCCGAACTCTGTTCTTTTAGAGTACGATTCCATTGACTTTCATCCTGATCTAAGAAATGGTGAATCTTCAAAGTTCTATTAACATATCCATGATCTGCAATAGCCTCAAAAAGATGCCATTGCCATTCTGTTTTGGTATCCGAAGGAATTTCCGATATTGACCTCGGAGATGCGACTTCAGAAGGAAGTTTCATGATGTTTTCTATCAATGAAGCATACCCTTCAACAGATTCCAAAACCATCATGTTTTTAGCAGTATTTTTACCCGTTAATGCAATATTACGAGCCAGAGACGATAGTTTTCCTTCAGACACCACTTGCAGCAGTACCCGTGTCAAATCCTTAATATTCTCTTTTGGAAAAAGATAGCCATCTATCCCATCATTGACCTGAAACGTGTTATCAAATTATTAGTTTTCAGAAATAGAAGTATGACAATGGAAGTCAAAGGATGAAAGATTGTAGCTTTTACATGTTTCTTGATAATTGATAGCTCAGGAGCAACTATTGGTTTCTCAAGACACATTGCCTTTATCAGAATGTCTGGGAAAGATTGTTCTTCTAGGAATGACCCGTATATTACAATATCCGCTATGTCTAGAACACTAGTATCTTCATTAATGGCAACATGCTTCACAGTTCCCCTAGGGTAATTAAGGTTTGAGGCAATTTCCTACAAGAATAAACATTAACATCAAATTGGTTAAATAAAGAATATGTAAAAACCACCCAAGTAACTTTAACTTTAAAAATATGAGGGACTAAGAAAACAAGTAGAAAAAAAAAGTAAACATTTTTACCTCCATGGCTGAACTGTAATTACTTGTTAAATCTTGACTGAAAACTATAATCTTGATACGAGGAGTTGAGGAATCACCAACAGGAAACTTGGCCAAAAGTGGCAATAAAGCCTTTAAAACAAGAGCATGCTCCAGCCATATTCCTTTATACAGAAACTCACTACCCACTATACCGACAACAAAATCATCAATTCCTATATTCATATTTACACGCGCATTTTCGTCATGAATGACCGTTGGGTTATCTACTTTGCATGTTACAGGAGTTCCAGGTACCACAAAATAGTTTCCAGCATCAAATGAAGCATAAAACATCTGAAAATGAGTAAGATAAAAAAAATTTATATATAAGATACGAAGCCATATGACAAAACCATTAAAGAGATTAACGTATACATACCGGTAGGGCATAATTTGGGAAGACAACAACTTTAGACCGATTAAAAATTGCTTTCCAATCATCAATAAACTCAGCCTGGCCATTAGAGATGTATCTTGCAGCACGTATGGCGAGTGTTTTTTCATGGACAGTCCATATAAGAGGTACGGATTTAAACGGCTCCTGCAAAAGGCTGTAACAACTAAATTCAGGGTCTTGTAAGAAATAAAACTGTCTTGTAAAAAATGAACACAAATATGTCCACATACAATGAAATGACATCCTTTGCTGCAAGAGAGTTCACGAGTACTCCATCATAGCTACAAGATTATACAAAATTGTTAAAAACACAAAGTTGATCATTATCTTGTGGTACAATCATTTATATATAACAGAAAAATCTATGGAGTTCATATTGGCGATATAACGGTGGGATATCGGTCCCAAGCAAAATATCGGTTCAAATACCGGTCAGAATATCAGTACGGACATTATTGGCGATATGACCGATATTTGACTGATATTTCGGATGCCTTGGTTGATATTTGACTGATAGTTCACGGCTTACGATTAGATTATGTTTCAAATATTGACAATTTTTATATTACTATTAATATTATATATGTTTACATGTTTATACATGCATAAATATAAATTCTGCATGATTTTAAAATTACCGACATCCCACCGCAATAATTGATATCTCAAATATCGATCCTCGACAGATATTCGATTCTTTTACCGCACTAGTCGCACAGTGAAAAATTATGTATGTATAATGAAACAAGAGTTTGGTTCGGTTTGGTCCAATTCAAAATATTTGGGACCAATCACGGGTGGTTCAGTTAGTTTTTCAGACCAAACCCGTACTACTTATACAAAACTTCATGAACTAAGATAATACAGTATAGAGAGAAAATAAACATACTTTAACCAGTCGATCATAATGCCTGATTTATCACTAGCGTCAATAATATGGACCGGAACTCCACTAGTTCTCCAAATATGGTGAACAGGCCCGTCTTCGAGTGAGTAAACCTGCACAAGAAGTTAACCACGTGGATGTGTAAATTAGCTTTTTAACCACTCCTTTTTAACAACACTAGTACTACACTCAAAAGGCAGTCGATTTCCTCACAAGATTAACACATGAATACAAATAACTGAAGAAGTTATATAAGTTTTTAACCTATATGCAAGTTAATTATCTTGATTATATAATTCTGATTCTTCAAATCATTATAATCACTCTGAAAATGCACATCCAAACACGGGAAATAATAAGACACCGACCTTTGTAATCTCATACAAGCATAAGCTAAAAAACAAGTTTGATGAAAAATTTATATACAAACTCGGCTCAATCAATGGCCTCAACCAGTAATAATATTATAAAAGTAAATACCTCAAGTTGATATCCAATTTCCCTTAAAGCAGCTGCAAGAGTGAGCATCAATATCTGGTGTGGGTCAACCAGCATATCTGCAAAAACCTGCAAATGGAACCCTATAATAAAACTCAAACGCACAAACAATATCATTAATTATTATCATTAGTACTCACTCACCAAAGCAAGGTTAGGCATTCTATTCCCAAACCTAGTGAGTGTTAATTTTGAGCCAGCAAAAGAAACATTAATATTATTTTTTTCTTCAGTGAGGAATTTGATCAAACAGTTGGTGGGCACATCCTGACCAAAATCCAAAGCAGCAATTTGTTGTTGAATATCGAAATGATGATCTTGTATGAAGAAATCGTCATCGGAGAGAGGCAGAAAGAGCTGAAACAAGAACATGAAGAAGATGAATACAGCCAAAACAGACACCCATTGCAAGTAATCAATCTTCTTTAGAATGCTCAATCTTTTCTCAAATACGGGTAAGGGTTTTAAACAACCACCCATTTAATTCCCAGATCACAAGTAACTAACTTTTTCTATTCTAATTGCCTTCCAATCACCAGATCTTGATTATTATTATTATTACTGCTTCAGATTTGAGGTCAACTCGTCTTCTTCTCTTCTCATCACTTATTATTATTATTATTATTCCGTGGGTGATTATCAAGTAAATATTATTATGCAGATTGAATGAATGTAATGATTTTATATTATTTTATGGCTGTTTGTAAAACTTTTTTTTTTCTTTTAATTCCAAGTGTGAATTTACTGTGTGCAGGGTCCATGTTTTTCTTTTGTCAGCCCAACATACAGATAATTGTTTAGATACTTGTAAATTGTGACCTAATGAAAAAAGACCACCTTACAGCTAGCTGGCCCAAGTTAATCTTACGAAGCCTTTAAATGTCTTAAGTATTATTTGTGAGGATTGAACCTTGTCTCCATCGAAATATTGAAAACCTCAGCTTTCTATAACTACACCATACCGAATCCATGTTAACTTCAGTGTTTCTAAAAGTTATTTAATTTATGTATATATTTGCTAAGTTTTATTATACTTTTAATAAATATGTTGAAGATATAGTTTTAAGTTATTTAATTAAAACTTTTTATTTTTCTTGCACGTAATTAGATTAATAACAATTGACAAATCTGCTTTAGTTCAATTGATATTGGAGGGTAATTGAAAATTCGAGCTAGAAACTGCAATGCCTCAACTCTCAAGTTTTAATCTGATCACAATTGGTTTGACCATAATAAGCCCGGGCGGCCGGTTTTCCCGAAACATAAAATAGTGAGTGGGCTTGGACTACCCAACACTGTCCGTGAACGCAGACGTATTGAGTGCCTTTTGCCATTGTATTATCCGGCCTCCGTTTTATACTTTATACATACACAAGAGTTTGAATAAATCATGTTATAATATACTTAAAGCTTAAAATAAAACGTAGATGCAAGCGCAAGAATCCTATTGGTCCATGTAGTAGTCTTAGGTGTGCCATTTCAACAATTTTTATTTTCTTAAATATGTTATTTTTTATCATAAGAAATACAAATATGCTTATATTATTTTAGGCATTAATTATATATATAACAAACAAGAACTTTGGCGACGTTGGAACATTATTGGTCCATTTGACAGCATCTAATTGGACCATATAATTTATAGTGTTTTTTTTGTTTTTTTTAATTAAACGATTGTTCGTGTCGTCTCAACATCCGGGATCGACAACGCTCGGATTTTACCGACTCAAAGCCGCAACACAAGGGACAATTAAGCTGGGGTTTTACCAAAGACCGGATTTTGCCAACATTTTTGTTTTGATTCCGGTATTGTGATGAACGTAATTGAAACCGACCGAATTCACATCGACTCACTGCCACAATGCTCGAGTTGTACCAGCTTCCCGGTTTTACCGACTCACCGCCCCAACGTTAGGCACCAACAACGTTTGGGTTTTTTTCGGGTTTTACCGACCGAATAAACATCGTTTTAAATATTTTATTTGTTTATAAGTTAATTTGAAGAACTTATTTCATAGATTTTAATGCTTAGGTTTACCCACTGTGCCTATACTATAACGAACATAATTGATATTAGCTGAATTCGCGTTGACTAGTTGCAATAATGCGACCGGTACATAAGCATATCCGACCTGGCCCGGCGTGTAGAAAAACTAGTTTTTTAAAAGTTACATGAGTGGTGTTGATATTATATTGCGGTTTATTCTTTTTATCGTATATACGTTGTCGATACTATTTTGGCCGTTTACCTTTTTTTATATATTAAATTATACGAGTGCCGGTATTATTTTAGGTGTTTATTCTTTTATGATTAGCTATGCGGGTGTTGATACTATTTTAGTCGCTTATTGACTTACTCTTTTGGTTTAGTGTTTGTGTCAATATTATACTGTAATGAACTTAACTAATACCAACCAAATTTTCGTCAATTTTCCGACGCAATGCTCATGGTTTATAACTAGTTTGTTTTGTTCACGTTGGTCTGTTCATCTCCATTTTAGAGCCCATTTTGTGGGTTTTGTATTTCCCCTTTATTTCCGGGCTTAATAGAAAGCTTTACATTAGTTAATGTGCTTTAATTTTTCTATTGAGTATGGTTATAAATATAAAGAGAATCTTAATTAATAAGTTTGAAAATGACAATTATTTCAAAGAAATATGTTGGATCAAAGGTAGTTATTCAAAAATAAGAAGAAAAAAAGCTACATGTAAGAGCAACTAAATATGATACCACTATAATTTCTCTTCGTTTGTAATTGGGAAAAATTTAACATGTTACATGACTTGCAGTGTTTGCGCTCACGTCGCATTGCACAAGCACTCTTCTAGTTGCATTAAAAGGACATCCAGATGTAGAGAATAGGTTTAACTTGAGCATTCTATTTTACAGTAGTTTTTAAATGAATGTTTTTGGTCTTCGGCTGTTGCATAAAAGGCCAGGTCAACTTATGATTATAATGAAAAAGTCCCCTAAGCGGCATAATTGGTTCGATACAAACGCAGTTTTTGTTGCGTCGATGACGTTATATGATGATCTAATATGAATAAGATGCATTGTATGAATGTATGCTTGCTTTACTCTCATCAATCAGAATTCAGAATCAAAGAGGAAAGAACGGGTAAGTCCTATTTATTACACACATTTAAGTGTTTCTTACAACATATACAACTCCACGCTACAACCATACTTACCGATACTGACTACTTCTGCTGCATTCCTGATCCTACACACTGTTCAAATTATTTATATTAATACGAATCAACTTAAATGCAAACAAAATAAAATGCTGCGGGTGACTCAATTTAAACCCTTTTTGTACCTTGCATTTGGATACTATTAAGCCGATCCTTTCAATTGTTTGCTAGTCTTTTGCTTCACAAAGAAAGCCGATAACAGGCTCTTGCTGTGAGCAGGTGTGCGCCTAGGGTTATCAAATGATCGGAACGGTGTCATTGGCTTGGGACCCTCATCCAGATCCTGTCATTCCATCAATTGCATATTACCAAATGACTAAAATACCCTCTCGGTTGTGGACCAAAACAAAATCGGTGCAGAAGCTAACATTCAAATAATAATAGTTTTTGTTCATTTTGACATACCCTTTGTGTGATGCCAAGTGTCTGCATTGCTGAACTTGAAGCGGCCCCTACATTCGACAACTGAAGATGACTTGTTAATGCTCTTTTCCCCATTGTCTCTTCAAAATCTACATAGACAAGTACTTAAATTTCAGTTTCCAGTAACAAACATCTACCTAATATAGCAAATTAAGTAAACTCATGCATACTTGATGTGTGAACAGATGTAGGAGTACTACGGCGGGAAGTTTTGGAATCTTCAACGCTGCAAATGTAAAAAAACATAATAATATCTTGTTATTTACCATTTCGTTTTTTCAGGCCTTAATCTGTTTACTCAATGATATGAGAATAGAAAAAATTGCGGATTACCTCGTCAACGGCCGTGAACTCCCTTTCAAAGTAGATTTGGTTTCAGTTGCTAAATGCCAAGAAAGAGTATTTGCAGCTGGGGTACCTGGATTAAACGCAAAGTATACGTACGTATGTATTATAGGACTCAGATGCTTACAACTTTATGAACAATTCTAATGCTGGAATATCTACTGGTTTAAGAGAAAGACCTCCCTCGGTACTATGGGTTACACTATTTCAATTGGTGCGGGTTTGACTATAATGTTTGACTTTCTAATCCACCATACTTGACTTTTTAGAAAAATTAGCAATTCACCTTGTGAAAATGCTCAAAAAACAGTATAGTTTGCAGGAACAGCAAACTCTAGAGAAATAAGTAAAATATAAAAGAAGAAATAACCATCACACTAACATTATATTCAAACCGTCACGCTAACTTTTTTGGAACAAGAAGCCAACTTAGATGGTGCAAAAGCTAACTTTTTTTTTACCAATGACAAACTAACGTAATCTTTTGAACCCACTTCAACAGTCAATACCATCAATTGACTTTTAGTAACATTAATGGGCAAATAGGTAATATTAACTTAAATTTATCTTGAGAAAGACAGTGTTGCAGTTTTCATGGGTGAAGGCAGTATATGACTATATGCTACCTGAAGTAAATTGACAAGGTCGTGGTTGAAGATGGCTTTCTCTGGCATCAGCTTGAAACTGTGGACTAAAATGGACCTTTTTGTTGACAGAATCTAGCTTGAAATAAAAGGCACAGTACCAAAAGGAACATTAAGTTGTTGCATGTTGATCAATGAGCATTATTTAAGTATTCCAATATAAAGATAAGATTCTTACTGGGTAAAATATAATGCTTGTGATGACTTGGTAAAACTGCTAACAATTGTTGCTGCCTAATAGCTTCTCTATCCGTATACGTTTGGCATGTAAGAAGTTTCTTAACAACAACAAAAAAGATATAGTCATACTATGTAGGTTGGTTAACTTTCTGAACCACTGACACGATCTTGTTTTAATGCCACAGATACAGCAAAGCTTGCAAAATAAGGTGATTTTGGACAAAATATGGATAGTAAGATATTAAGATGCAAAAAAAAAGGTATTGTAACAGCAATTTTTTTTGTCCAAAATCCCCATTCTTGTAGAGTGTTTCTTCTTTTGTTAACATTTTTGTACTAAATGGTGATTACTGATTAGCTTGCAGCAAGAGACGAAAACCAATGGTTTTAGAAGTCAATAACTACATTATGGCTGTATCAAAGACCTCTTAGGAGAAAAATTAATATATCTAACCTGTTGTAAACATGTAACATGTAACTCTGTTGATGAAATTTCTAAAGTCTGTTGGTCCACAAGGTCTGTGAGTTTGTAAGCAACAGTGCCAATATGGTCAACAGCATTTACAAGGGCTCGAATGGCGTAGTCTTTCAGGTTATCAAGGACCCTGCAAAATTTATATAAATGGATGATTCTAGATTGAAACTTTGCAAAAAGAGGAAACATGTTCATTCGACATCCTAAAAGAATTACTCTAATAAATAATAATAGTTTGTTTACCATGAAAAGTTAAATATGATAGTTTGAAAAGTAAATTACTCATACAATTGACCCTGAGGCTAAGCTCTCAATTTGATAGGTAATCAGTGAGATGATTCTTACATCTGTTTTTGTTCACTGTGCAGATAAGATTTTTCACAATATTCTGCCGCCGAATAAAGCTGAGGCCTTAAGTTTTTGAGTTCCTAAAACATGATAAAACAACTAAAGTCGATTAGCAATACCAAAAATAGCTATTACTCCAGCATCACAAAGCGACCTCCAACAATCGCCAGTAAGAGGCTTAAAACACATCTCTCTATATTTGGTAAACTAACAAGTTGGGTATGTTATGACACATTGGTCAAGTAGCAATACACGAAGATATAACTCAGCACTAACAGCAAACTTCAAGAGAAAAGCCATTGAGATTAACAATGTCAATCTGACACCAACAAACCTTAAGTAAGACTCATCATATCCCAAAACAAACGGCATTGCATATACAATCAGTATGCATTTAGAGAGAAAAATAAATAATGTAGTGGATACTTTTTGCATTGTCCTGTGCACTATTTTCCTCATTTCTTTTCTCTCCAGATTTCAATTTCAAGTCCATTCACCTCTTCTTAAGGGACAAACAACCACGTTTTCACCACAAAAATCGGTTTCAACCAAAGTGATAGAAACTGGAAAGAAATAAGTTTATTTTATTTAATGATCTTATTGCACAAACAATGTTTTGTTTACTCACTTATAACATATAGTCTATGAACTAAACAAACAGCAAACATTTTCCACTTCTACATTTGTTTTCATACACATAAAGCATGTAGTTTTTTTAGTATTAATTAGCTTACAATTAAATTTGTGAGAGATTATACTATAGATATATTTGGTTCTATGATGCTTGACGGCTTAAAGTGTGATGAAAATCCCTGGTGAAAATGTTAAATTACCCAAACTACCAAAACAGTACAAGCTAGTCACAAGTTTAAACCAAACCCTATCCTATAACTAAATGATAGCCTTGTGTGCCCTGATGTTAGTACTTGTTAACAAAAAAAGGAATGGTCGGTGTCAACAGTTCGGTCTGGCTACGAAGTTTGTGTTGGTGTTTTTGTTAACATTCATATTCATATATTGATTTACGTATAAATAAATCACACAATATACTTATATATGTGTGTTTTATAGTTAATATTTTTACTTAAATCTATACGACAAGAATAGAAAAGTCATTAAAAATATTAAAATTAAAAACCTTTAATAAACAAACGTTAATGAACATAAAAGAATGTAAACGAACACATTATCGAACAAAATTCGACAAACATGGCCTCTGCTCGTGTTCGTTCATTTAGTTAATCGAACGAAATTCCTTGTTCATGTTAGTTCAATTTTAAATGAACATAAACAAACTTCCTGATGAACAGTTCACGAACAGTACAGTTCGTTAGCTTCGTTTACAGCCCCAGGCATCACATGAACATGTTAAATGTTTATTAACACAAACCACCAGTATCATGAGAGCCATTCACAAGTTTTGAACCAAATTCACGTCTGCAACTGATTAAACTCCGACTTAGTTAGGGTTTTAATATTACAATATATTCGCATCACACTTAAGCTACTAATAAGAAAGAAACCTACTAGTGTAGTGGTAAGTCATATTCACAGAACATAATCCAAGATCAATATGTAAATATCAATGAATATAACAAACCCTGTCCAATAATAACTAACTCCATACAAATCGACCTGATTACCCTTTGTGTGCCCTGATGTTAGTACTTGTTCATCACAAGTATGTGTTGGTATGTTATTAACATTTATATTCATATGTTAATTTACATACAAATTAATCACATAATATATTTGTGTTATAGTAAATGTATATGAGAAGATTAGAAAAGTGAATGAAGAAACATTAACAAACACATGGCCTCTGTTGGTGTTAGTTGATTTATTATTTATTAAGCGTACGAACATAAACAAACTTGTCTCCAAACAGTTTAGGCGTGAAAATGAATATGTTAAATGCTTAATATTTAATAATACAGCCAAAGCAGCAGTAGCGTAGGAGGCATTCAATTTAGAAGCAAATTGAAGGCTACAACTGACTTAATTACTCACTCACATGATCAGAGCTTTAGTAACTACTACAACTGACTGACTGACTGACTGAGCATTGCTTGCTTATGTTGGTGTTGGTTGATTTATTAAAGGAACCTAAACTCCTTCCGTGCGTGTATATATTAATTATGGCTTAATTTTAACAGAAACACCTACTAGTCGTCCAATTCATACTACACAATAATAATAATAATAATGAATTGAATACCTGTAGAGCTTTAACAAATCCAATGCTCCCTAGCGTAGCGTAGTAGGTGATCGTAAAATGTAAACGGAGGTGAAGTAAGTGTGTGTGTGTGTTGGTTGTCTTCGTATTTATTGTATTGAGTGGTAGTTGGGAGTTAGAGGAGAAAACGCGAGTCCTCTTTCCAATTACGCGAGAACAGAGACTTAAGCGATTTGGTGTATAACAAAGTGCATTTAAGCGATTTGGTATATAACATATGATGCTTTGAAAGTATCTTCTAGAAAAAGCGATACGTGAAAGTAATGTTTATAAGTTACGCAAAAACATCATCTATTATACATATAAACTAGGGGGGAATCCTGACCCAAATCTATTCATTTGGGTCAGTTTGGGTTATTTTAAAAACCTTATGGGTTACGTAATTTAATTAAATGGGTCAGAATGGGTTATTTATAAAAATAGAGATTATTAAACCGGGTCAAATTGGGTTGATGTTATTAAAAAAAATGGGTTGCTAGGGTTACCTACTCATCTGCTCACTAAAACCCACGGGTCAACTACTTCTTCCAGACACCACCTCTCTATAGCCGGCAGTTGGTTTCATTTCATACGAGCGACAACCAATCCGTCACCACCACCGACGTTTGCCGCCGTGAGCTACAATTCATCACAACCACCACCGACGTTCGCCATCGTGAACTACAATTCACCTTCATCTCTGGGTAATCAATTTTGATTGATTTATGTATATGTTTCAAAATTAAGTTTCGATTTGGCGTTCATATCATCGGCTCATATATGGTTATTAATTTCAAATGGCGAGTGTAGACGTTTGTTTGAAGTATTGGTTATGTAACTTGTTGAAACGGGCAAAAACAAGTTGAGCTACTGGTTTTTATTGCTGAACTGCTTCAAAACTAGTCAAAACGAGCTGTTAGGTGCTGAAACGAAGTGAAAAATAGCTTAAACAAGTTGTTAAGTGCTGAAACGAACTGAAAAACCGCTTAAACGAGCTGTTAAGCGCTGAAACGAACTAAAAAAACCGCTTAAACGAGCTTTTAAGCGCGGAAACGACCTGAAAAATTGCTTAAACGAGCTGTTAGGCGCTAAAACGAACTGCAAAATCGCTTAAACGAGCTGTTAGGCGCTGAAATGAACTGCAAAATCGCTTAAACGAGCTGTTAAGTGTTGAAACAAACTGAAAAAATCGATTAAATGAGCTTTTGTTGTTTAAATGAGCTGTAACGTTTTGAAAACGCGCTGATTCGTTGGTCCAAAAAAAAACTGACCCGAAATTCGTTTTGACCCGTTCTGACCAGAATCTGTTGACCCTAACCCGTTCCGACACGAACCAAAACAACCATTTTTTTAAGTGACTCGTTTCGACCCTAACCCGTTTCAACCCTAACCCATTCCGACCCATGACCCGTTTCGACCCAACCCAACCCAACCCAGTTGCCACCTCTAATATCAACGAAAGCTCAAAAATCATACGTGTCGTGATGCGGTTGCTTCCCTCTTTTATGGAAGCCACCATATTGCTTGATTTTTAAAAAGAGGTTTCTCATGAATTTGACCCGAATTCACGGGTATGAGTCTTACCAAACCCAGTGTAACACCCCGACCAAAGGTGGCGGAACGTGCCGGGGTGCAACCGATTGCCCCAAAACACAAGATACTATTTAAAGTGACAATATTTATTTAACTCATTTTATTTCAACAAATCAATAAACGACACATCTAGTCTACACAAACAAGTTGAATACAATTAGCAATTATATTGTTCGTTTCACTAATATCCTAATAGTCTTGGTAACGTTTTCGTCAAGTCCTCGAGTCAATAAAAGTCAAACCTGTAACATTTCATAAAATAAAGTTTATCAACACAAAGGTTAGTGAGCAATTCATAAGTTTGAGCATATAAGTATATAGTAATAAAAGGCCACAAAACTTGTATACAAAACAATAAATAATAGCAACAATTTAGATATGCAAAAGATAAATAGTTCGGACCCTTTCAAAATGGTAACAACCAAGTATACTCGGATCATAGTGTCAATGAGGCTACCCTCCTCATGCTAAAATAGTTATCGTTAATAAGAATACATTAACGACACCCTCCATAAGAGAATAACAAATGGACTCGGGATTTCGATCCGGATCGCGATACCGTCTATAAGGGGATGCCAAATAGATCGGATTTTGTGAGGCCAACCTGCCTTAGCATTCAAAGTTTAGCATTCAAGTGTGGCTACCCGCCTAAGCAATAAACATTTAAGCATGTAAGCATATAGCACCAAATCGAGCATTTATTTAAGTAAAGTATGCAATCACGTTTGTGGGTTTAAAGATTCAAGTAAATAAAGCATTTAGTTTGATAAGTATGAAATGTCACCCCAAAACGGAAGATGGAAAAATGGGTATGAAATTACTCACCTCGATTGACGAATCGGGAAATAATAAATGATCGACAATTAGAAAGCTTGTAAACGAAACGAACGAATCCGACTTGAAAGCTAATTGAAAACGAATAAGTAAAATATATTAATGAACTTAAACTTTAGTTGAAATTACATTGAAACATTGGACGAGAAGGTTCGGTTGTTAATTGGGTTACCGATTAGTTTGTTAATGATTAGGGACTCGTACTTAATTAATAATTTAAAATAAAATAATATTATTTTATTTGGGCTTTTAAATACCTAAACAAATATTATATAGAAACAAGACGGGTTTAAATCAAGAGTTCGGTTTTTATGAAAATGAATTTATAATGAAGCTTATAATAATATTATTTATGACGATGTTAATAATGATAATGATAATTTTAAAAAGAAATGTTTCATATATATATATATAGGGTGAGTATCATTTAAGAACTAGTAAATTTGATGAGAACTTTGAGAACTAATCTCAACCATTGGATGATTTGATCAATGACTAAAAATTATAATAGCATTTTTGTAAATATGTACAAAATAATGGATATTAGTTAAAACATTAAGGGTATTATCGGAAGTAAGACATATGTTTAACCAACTACCTGTGCCTCTCTCAATCTCCTTAAAATATGGGAATCTCCATTTTTCTCTCAACCACAAATCTCATCGAAAATGTGTTAACGTACTCACGTTTATAGTTTTTTTTAAATCACATATAGCCTTCAACTTATATACAGAACTTTAGTTTATAGTGGTGCTACTGTCTTGACCAAATAAATTTTGACTCAATAATAAAATATTCTTGACCAAATAAATTTTGACTCATTAATAAAATATTCAATATTCAATATAATTACACGTGTAAATAATTTATTTATTCACACATTGTGTTGAATATTTACACATATGTATATACTAGACGGGTGCCCGCGCGATGCTGCGGGAAACCAAAATCCTAGTAATCATGTAACAATTACAGATGTTCAAAGTTCGTTTAAGATATTGAAAACGTTTATGTAACACCCTTGGCAAACACAACATTGTCCCACTCTTAGGCTATTCCACATCGGCCGTGGAAAAGAGAGATCCTTGGTTCATAAGTAAATGTTCTGTCTCTTCAATCACCAACGCGTTTTGGGCAACCAAAAACAAATCCGTGAGCTCTTCGTGGGCAGAGCGGACAATATTGGTGGTACGAGAGGCTGGGATGTTACATGTGGTATCAGATCCACTCTTGTGCCGTTCGGGATGATGGGATCTGAATGTTCAAACCATAGAAAACAGTTCGATTACGGTTTATACCAAAAATAGGCCATATAAAACCGGACCGGACTGTAAACTTATTATTGAAACTCAATGCGTGAAACCAAACCATTAGTAACGATCCAGTTTAAATTTTCGACGCTTTAGTTTTCGTTTTCAATGAAAAAAAATCCAACCAACGGTTTAGCTCACTATTTAACTTAGAAACCGTTAAAACTGAATTGTGAACGCCTATATGTAACATGTTAATTTTTTTAATTGAAAAAAACTATAGCAATACCATACCCAAAATTAAAAACAATAAAATGCTCATTTTTATGGTGTAATTTTTTAAAAAATGTATTAACGTATGAAAAAGTTACGGCCGTTGGAAAATCGTTGGTGGGAAGTTGGTTACAATTAAACTAAAAAAGAATACATAGTTAAAGATGAAGGTTCAAAGTTGTAATAAATTTTAAAACATACACAAGTTAAGTAAAGATGAGGGGGCAATGTTATAACTTTTTTCATGTATATTTTCTAATGGACAAGTTTGTCCCTATCTTACATGCTATAGAAGATATACCTTAAGCTTTACAAGTTGTGAATTACTTAAAATGTATGTGTCTTAATTTGCCCATGTTTCATACATTATATATAGTATAGATTTAACTTATACTCATGTAAAAAACAATGTTACACATATGTAAAACAAAGTAAGATGCTACAAATTACATATATGTATATTAAACAAAAATATACATAATTGAAAATTTACATATATGCATTTTCCTTGATGTTATTTTTCAATCTACAAAATTAAAAGAATTACATATATGCATTTTACTAGATGAAATTATGGTGTTAAAGAATTTCGTTTTGATGAACTTCTAATGAAAATTGTATAAAATGTCACTAAATAACTTTAGTTTGTTTCAGAATGGCACACATGACAATTTAATTGAAAAAAGTCAGCGGTCATTAACTAGATTCCGGTAAAAAAAATCATATAAAATCGATTTATGAATAAAAAGGTAAGAGTTTTGAAACTAAAATAATAATAACACAAGGAGAAAATTATGGAAACTAAAAACGACTTGGTATAACTACCCTAAATGGTTACCTTTTACCAAAATACCCTTTCTATTAAAAAACAATCATTATCATCATCATCATCATCATCATCATCATCATCAAAAAGGAGGCAATTTACATACAAAACCAGTGAATAAAACCCCTATGCATCTCATCTCATCTCATCTCATCTCATCTCATTTCATCCAAAAAGGAAGAAAAAAAAGGTTATATTTTTCACAAAGAATTGAAGCTACAACTACATTGTTAATCAACAGTAAGCTATCACCTTAGCTACCTCAAAAGCCTTGCTGCTGCCACTGTATGATTTGTGTGTGTACCCGTCTCTTTCTCGGGTGGCGGTTTAACATACTTCCCGATCACTTTCTGGTGTGTCCGGTTCTTGATTCTCTGAATCTTGGCTCGGGTTTTCAGTTTCTTGTTTTCTTTCTCTTTTCTCGATCGGATCCTTTCTTTTTCATACACACCTTGCCAGAAAACCTCACCGGTTGCAGGCCATAACCACCGCCTTCCAGGGTGGTCCGAATCGGCTTCCTCAGCAAGATCTTCATCCATGGCCTTGAGGGTGTTGTAATCAAACCATTTGACCCACATTTTGCCAGCTCGTTTCTTGAAACCATGTTGTTCTTGCATTGCTCCCGTGTTTGGATTTATGTACACCATTCTTCTCGCATTGTGATACGCCCAAACGTTTATAACAACCTCCAGAACCCGAGAGTAGCACTTCTTGTCCTGCCAAGAAACCACAAGTGTAAGCGTAAACTTGGGCTGTCACTTTTACCCAAAACCCAACCCGATAAAACCTGTACCCAAACCCGAGAAAATACTAACCCGAACCCGAACCCAAACCGAAGTAATTCGGGTTGGTTCTTGGGTCTGACTTATGGGTTTTGGGTCAACCCGAATAAACTCTTTAATTTTAAAACCAAATAAATGTATTTTTAGGTATAATAGACTAAGCGTTAGCCACTAAAGTTATCAGACCGAATCTAGCCCTAATTGACTGTTGTCATTCCACCTATTATGGATCGACTGTTTATTGTTAATTTATGTTTTCAGTTTATGACTAATAGCAACCGTAATCGAACAACCAAATCAGGCCTGATTGAAGGCGATTATAGTTGGATTTTGTTTCACTTTTATTTTGAATTGTTTTATCAGGTTATGCTGGTTTATTATTTAGTTATTTACGTTACGAGCAAAGAAGAATATGTTGTTCAATTTTAGCATTGTAGTTTTTTTATTTTTATTTGTTTTCTAAAGTACTCAAAACCCGATTAACCCAAACACAAACCCAAAAAACCCGTGAGTGATTTGGGTTGGGTTTCGGGTCAAGATTTAACACTTTAAAACCCGAAGAACCAACCTGAAAAACCCGAAACCCAAAGAACACCCCTAGTGTAAACCATCCAATTTGGAACCTTTTTTTTCTCTTGTTTGACCGTTGTCAATAAACGACTGAAGAAAAACATACCTTGGACAGACTTAGGTAGCACAAACCACTCCGGAGATGCTCTTCATACACTTGTGCGTCTAATGCATCGACAAACATTCTGCAAACATCATTGAAATATGAATTTGTTCACTGCTTAAATCTAATGTCTTTGTATAATTCAAAACCGATCCACAAACTAACCTTGAGAACATTACAAACTCAAGGAAAGATTTTGTTGGCATGGCCCAACTATGCATGACAGACCATGTATCTCCATCTGCGGGCATCGGAGGTATAACTGTCGAGTTATTGTTTATCCCATACATTTTCTTGAAAGCTTCCGAGAATGCAAACCTTGTACCAATCATACATAAGATGAATCAAACGATAGTTAATGGATGCATGAGATTTAAAGAAAGTGATTTGTTCCTGATGTAAGTTCAAGATCCTTACTTGCAATTACCGGCATTTATCGAATCACAAAAAGACCAAAAGTCGTGTTGTGTAGGGTTTCTTGGGTCTGTATCCATACGAACCCAAAAGTAGACGGCATCACCGTGTCTCTGAGCTTCAATATCTTCTACTAAAGCAACCTCAGCCTTTCCTGATAAAGATTCCTGCTTTTTATAACAAGATTGACGTGTTTAGTATAAAAACGGTGACTTGAGAGATTGTTTAAAAAACTAACTTGCCTTCCTGGCTGTAGCTCGCCATGATGAGAACCCAATCCAAGAGTTCTTGTGTATGCGGTCAATACGGTTAGCAATGGCAAAAAAAGCTCCAAAATCACTGAGGGTGTCCCGGTAATACGGTGTGTTTAGAAGGGCAAGGCGAGAAGGTGCGTCAATGTCGTCTTTTCTTGGTCTTAGGCCCTTTGTGGACTGCGGTATCATCATATTGGTAAATGTTTAGCTTAAAAATACTAGAAAATTATTTTTTTTTACTTTATATTCATCCCTATAACACTACACTAAAGATAAGCCAACATATGACCAACAAACTGAAACCTATACAATTTGACTTAAACCATATATAAATAAATAAATAAATAAATAAATAAATAAACAGATAAAATAAATAAAAAATGTAACCATGCAAGAAACCTTACATCCTGCCTACAAAGTAAAGAAACAATACTTGACCAAACTTTAGAACGATTTCGACACCGAGATATTCTTTTCCATGTACTGCACTAAATTAACATATTATTTCTCTCTTTTTACACTAAAATAGCCTTAAGACTGGATTTTTACATAAAATGATTTTAAAATAGGCAAGAGGAAACATAACCACGCAAGAAAAACACAAATCTAGATGCAAAGTCCAATAGGTTTTATAAATGAGTAATGAAAACAGAGTGACTTACAAGACCAATACCACGATATAATGATTTTTGGTGCAGAAAAGGCCAAGATCCTTGACCAAAGTATGGTTCATAGATGCATAATGGTTGACCCGTCCTTTCGAGTTCTCCCTCATCCCTCTCATGCAAATCATTCTTACTTCTGTCGGCTTTCTTTGAATTTTTGTATACTTCCTCCCATGTTCCCTTTGATTGCTCACTTCTATCCCTCAGCTGCAAACCAATGTCATCAGTTCTTTGTAAATATATGAGTAAGCAAGTAAATAGTTTCACATAAAAATTACCAAGATAGCAATTTTGCAACTTTAATGGTGACAGGAAAAAAAACCATGGATAAAAAATAACTCTTTTTTTTTCATTACCTCATCATCTTCTCTTGCCTTTCTAGCTTTCATGATCTGATTTCTTTTTTCTTCTTCCCATAAACTGTAAACAAATGTATCATTGGCTGGAATAGCACCCGAACTCTGTTCTTTTAGAGTACGATTCCATTGACTTTCAACCTGATCTAAGAAATGGTGAATCTTCAAAGTTCTATTAACATATCCATGATCTGCAATAGCCTCAAAAAGATGCCATTGCCATTCTGTTTTGGTATCCGAAGGAATTTCCGATATTGACCTCGGAGATGCGACTTCAGAAGGAAGTTTCATGATGTTTTCTATCAATGAAGCATACCCTTCAACAGATTCCAAAACCATCATGTTTTTAGCAGTATTTTTACCCGTTAATGCAATATTACGAGCCAGAGACGATAGTTTTCCTTCAGACACCACTTGCAGCAGTACCCGTGTCAAATCCTTAATATTCTCTTTTGGAAAAAGATAGCCATCTATCCCATCATTGACCTGAAACGTGTTATCAAATTATTAGTTTTCAGAAATAGAAGTATGACAATGGAAGTCAAAGGATGAAAGATTGTAGCTTTTACATGTTTCTTGATAATTGATAGCTCAGGAGCAACTATTGGTTTCTCAAGACACATTGCCTTTATCAGAATGTCTGGGAAAGATTGTTCTTCTAGGAATGACCCGTATATTACAATATCCGCTATGTCTAGAACACTAGTATCTTCATTAATGGCAACATGCTTCACAGTTCCCCTAGGGTAATTAAGGTTTGAGGCAATTTCCTACAAGAATAAACATTAACATCAAATTGGTTAAATAAAGAATATGTAAAAACCACCCAAGTAACTTTAACTTTAAAAATATGAGGGACTAAGAAAACAAGTAGAAAAAAAAAAGTAAACATTTTTACCTCCATGGCTGCACTGTAATTACTTGTTAAATCTTGACTGAAAACTATAATCTTGATACAAGGAGTTGAGGAATCACCAACAGGAAACTTGGCCAAAAGTGGCAATAAAGCCTTTAAAACAAGAGCATGCTCCAGCCATATTCCTTTATACAGAAACTCACTACCCACTATACCGACAACAAAATCATCAATTCCTATATTCATATTTACACGCGCATTTTCGTCATGAATGACCGTTGGGTTATCTACTTTGCATGTTACAGGAGTTCCAGGTACCACAAAATAGTTTCCAGCATCAAATGAAGCATAAAACATCTGAAAATGAGTAAGATAAAAAAAATTTATATATAAGATACGAAGCCATATGACAAAACCATTAAAGAGATTAACTTATACATACCGGTAGGGCATAATTTGGGAAGACAACAACTTTAGACCGATTAAAAATTGCTTTCCAATCATCAATCAACTCAGCCTGGCCATTAGAGATGTATCTTGCAGCACGTATGGCGAGTGTTTTTTCATGGACAGTCCATATAAGAGGTACGGATTTAAACGGCTCCTGCAAAAGGCTGTAACAACTAAATTCAGGGTCTTGTAAGAAATAAAACTGTCTTGTAAAAAATGAACACAAATATGTCCACATACAATGAAATGACATCCTTTGCTGCAAGAGAGTTCACGAGTACTCCATCATAGCTACAAGATTATACAAAATTGTTAAAAACACAAAGTTGATCATTATCTTGTGGTACAATCATTTATATATAACAGAAAAATCTATGGAGTTCATATTGGCGATATAACGGTGGGATATCGGTCCCAAGCAAAATATCGGTTCAAATACCGGTCAGAATATCAGTACGGACATTATTGGCGATATTGACCGATATTTGACTGATATTTCGGATGCCTTGGTTGATATTTGACTGATAGTTCACGGCTTACGATTAGATTATGTTTCAAATATTGACAATTTTTATATTACTATTAATATTATATATGTTTACATGTTTATACATGCATATATATAAATTCTGCATGATTTTAAAATTACCGACATCCCACCGCAATAATTGATATCTCAAATATCGATCCTCGACAGATATTCGATTCTTTTACCGCACTAGTCGCACAGTGAAAAATTATGTATGTATAATGAAACAAGAGTTTGGTTCGGTTTGGTCCAATTCAAAACAGTTGGGACCAATCACGGGTGGTTCAGTTAGTTTTTCAGACCAAACCCGTACTACTTATACAAAACTTCATGAACTAAGATAATACAGTATAGAGAGAAAATAAACATACTTTAACCAGTCGATCATAATGCCTGATTTATCACTAGCGTCAATAATATGGACCGGAACTCCACTAGTTCTCCAAATATGGTGAACAGGCCCGTCTTCGAGTGAGTAAACCTGCACAAGAAGTTAACCACGTGGATGTGTAAATTAGCTTTTTAACCACTCCTTTTTAACAACACTAGTACTACACTCAAAAGGCAGTCGATTTCCTCACAAGATTAACACATGAATACAAATAACTGAAGAAGTTATATAAGTTTTTAACCTATATGCAAGTTAATTATCTTGATTATATAATTCTGATTCTTCAAATCATTATAATCACTCTGAAAATGCACATCCAAACACGGGAAATAATAAGACACCGACCTTTGTAATCTCATACAAGCATAAGCTAAAAAACAAGTTTGATGAAAAATTTATATACAAACTCGGCTCAATCAATGGCCTCAACCAGTAATAATATTATAAAAGTAAATACCTCAAGTTGATATCCAATTTCCCTTAAAGCAGCTGCAAGAGTGAGCATCAATATCTGGTGTGGGTCAACCAGCATATCTGCAAAAACCTGCAAATGGAACCCTATAATAAAACTCAAACGCACAAACAATATCATTAATTATTATCATTAGTACTCACTCACCAAAGCAAGGTTAGGCATTCTATTCCCAAACCTAGTGAGTGTTAATTTTGAGCCAGCAAAAGAAACATTAATATTATTTTTTTCTTCAGTGAGGAATTTGATCAAACAGTTGGTGGGCACATCCTGACCAAAATCCAAAGCAGCAATTTGTTGTTGAATATCGAAATGATGATCTTGTATGAAGAAATCGTCATCGGAGAGAGGCAGAAAGAGCTGAAACAAGAACATGAAGAAGATGAATACAGCCAAAACAGACACCCATTGCAAGTAATCAATCTTCTTTAGAATGCTCAATCTTTTCTCAAATACGGGTAAGGGTTTTAAACAACCACCCATTTAATTCCCAGATCACAAGTAACTAACTTTTTCTATTCTAATTGCCTTCCAATCACCAGATCTTGATTATTATTATTATTACTGCTTCAGATTTGAGGTCAACTCGTCTTCTTCTCTTCTCATCACTTATTATTATTATTATTATTCCGTGGGTGATTATCAAGTAAATATTATTATGCAGATTGAATGAATGTAATGATTTTATATTATTTTATGGCTGTTTGTAAAACTTTTTTTTTTCTTTTAATTCCAAGTGTGAATTTACTGTGTGCAGGGTCCATGTTTTTCTTTTGTCAGCCCAACATACAGATAATTGTTTAGATACTTGTAAATTGTGACCTAATGAAAAAAGACCACCTTACAGCTAGCTGGCCCAAGTTAAGCCTTTAAATGTCTTAAGTATTATTTGTGAGGATTGAACCTTGTCTCCATCGAAATATTGAAAACCTCAGCTTTCTATCACTACACCATACCGAATCCATGTTAACTTCAGTGTTTCTAAAAGTTATTTAATTTATGTATATATTTGCTAAGTTTTATTATACTTTTAATAAATATGTTGAAGATATAGTTTTAAGTTATTTAATTAAAACTTTTTATTTTTCTTGCACGTAATTAGATTAATAACAATTGACAAATCTGCTTTAGTTCAATTGATATTGGAGGGTAATTGAAAATTCGAGCTAGAAACTGCAATGCCTCAACTCTCAAGTTTTAATCTGATCACAATTGGTTTGACCATAATAAGCCCGGGCGGCCGGTTTTCCCGAAACATAAAATAGTGAGTGGGCTTGGACTACCCAACACTGTCCGTGAACGCAGACGTATTGAGTGCCTTTTGCCATTGTATTATCCGGCCTCCGTTTTATACTTTATACATACACAAGAGTTTGAATAAATCATGTTATAATATACTTAAAGCTTAAAATAAAACGTAGATGCAAGCGCAAGAATCCTATTGGTCCATGTAGTAGTCTTAGGTGTGCCATTTCAACAATTTTTATTTTCTTAAATATGTTATTTTTTATCATAAGAAATACAAATATGCTTATATTATTTTAGGCATTAATTATATATATAACAAACAAGAACTTTGGCGACGTTGGAACATTATTGGTCCATTTGACAGCATCTAATTGGACCATATAATTTATAGTGTTTTTTTTGTTTTTTTTAATTAAACGATTGTTCGTGTCGTCTCAACATCCGGGATCGACAACGCTCGGATTTTACCGACTCAAAGCCGCAACACAAGGGACAATTAAGCTGGGGTTTTACCAAAGACCGGATTTTGCCAACATTTTTGTTTTGATTCCGGTATTGTGATGAACGTAATTGAAACCGACCGAATTCACATCGACTCACTGCCACAATGCTCGAGTTGTACCAGCTTCCCGGTTTTACCGACTCACCGCCCCAACGTTAGGCACCAACAACGTTTGGGTTTTTTTCGGGTTTTACCGACCGAATAAACATCGTTTTAAATATTTTATTTGTTTATAAGTTAATTTGAAGAACTTATTTCATAGATTTTAATGCTTAGGTTTACCCACTGTGCCTATACTATAACGAACATAATTGATATTAGCTGAATTCGCGTTGACTAGTTGCAATAATGCGACCGGTACATAAGCATATCCGACCTGGCCCGGCGTGTAGAAAAACTAGTTTTTTAAAAGTTACATGAGTGGTGTTGATATTATATTGCGGTTTATTCTTTTTATCGTATATACGTTGTCGATACTATTTTGGCCGTTTACCTTTTTTTATATATTAAATTATACGAGTGCCGGTATTATTTTAGGTGTTTATTCTTTTATGATTAGCTATGCGGGTGTTGATACTATTTTAGTCGCTTATTGACTTACTCTTTTGGTTTAGTGTTTGTGTCAATATTATACTGTAATGAACTTAACTAATACCAACCAAATTTTCGTCAATTTTCCGACGCAATGCTCATGGTTTATAACTAGTTTGTTTTGTTCACGTTGGTCTGTTCATCTCCATTTTAGAGCCCATTTTGTGGGTTTTGTATTTCCCCTTTATTTCCGGGCTTAATAGAAAGCTTTACATTAGTTAATGTGCTTTAATTTTTCTATTGAGTATGGTTATAAATATAAAGAGAATCTTAATTAATAAGTTTGAAAATGACAATTATTTCAAAGAAATATGTTGGATCAAAGGTAGTTATTCAAAAATAAGAAGAAAAAAAGCTACATGTAAGAGCAACTAAATATGATACCACTATAATTTCTCTTCGTTTGTAATTGGGAAAAATTTAACATGTTACATGACTTGCAGTGTTTGCGCTCACGTCGCATTGCACAAGCACTCTTCTAGTTGCATTAAAAGGACATCCAGATGTAGAGAATAGGTTTAACTTGAGCATTCTATTTTACAGTAGTTTTTAAATGAATGTTTTTGGTCTTCAGCTGTTGCATAAAAGGCCAGGTCAACTTATGATTATAATGAAAAAGTCCCCTAAGCGGCATAATTGGTTCGATACAAACGCAGTTTTTGTTGCGTCGATGACGTTATATGATGATCTAATATGAATAAGATGCATTGTATGAATGTATGCTTGCTTTACTCTCATCAATCAGAATTCAGAATCAAAGAGGAAAGAACGGGTAAGTCCTATTTATTACACACATTTAAGTGTTTCTTACAACATATACAACTCCACGCTACAACCATACTTACCGATACTGACTACTTCTGCTGCATTCCTGATCCTACACACTGTTCAAATTATTTATATTAATACGAATCAACTTAAATGCAAACAAAATAAAATGCTGCGGGTGACTCAATTTAAACCCTTTTTGTACCTTGCATTTGGATACTATTAAGCCGATCCTTTCAATTGTTTGCTAGTCTTTTGCTTCACAAAGAAAGCCGATAACAGGCTCTTGCTGTGAGCAGGTGTGCGCCTAGGGTTATCAAATGATCGGAACGGTGTCATTGGCTTGGGACCCTCATCCAGATCCTGTCATTCCATCAATTGCATATTACCAAATGACTAAAATACCCTCTCGGTTGTGGACCAAAACAAAATCGGTGCAGAAGCTAACATTCAAATAATAATAGTTTTTGTTCATTTTGACATACCCTTTGTGTGATGCCAAGTGTCTGCATTGCTGAACTTGAAGCGGCCCCTACATTCGACAACTGAAGATGACTTGTTAATGCTCTTTTCCCCATTGTCTCTTCAAAATCTACATAGACAAGTACTTAAATTTCAGTTTCCAGTAACAAACATCTACCTAATATAGCAAATTAAGTAAACTCATGCATACTTGATGTGTGAACAGATGTAGGAGTACTACGGCGGGAAGTTTTGGAATCTTCAACGCTGCAAATGTAAAAAAACATAATAATATCTTGTTATTTACCATTTCGTTTTTTCAGGCCTTAATCTGTTTACTCAATGATATGAGAATAGAAAAAATTGCGGATTACCTCGTCAACGGCCGTGAACTCCCTTTCAAAGTAGATTTGGTTTCAGTTGCTAAATGCCAAGAAAGAGTATTTGCAGCTGGGGTACCTGGATTAAACGCAAAGTATACGTACGTATGTATTATAGGACTCAGATGCTTACAACTTTATGAACAATTCTAATGCTGGAATATCTACTGGTTTAAGAGAAAGACCTCCCTCGGTACTATGGGTTACACTATTTCAATTGGTGCGGGTTTGACTATAATGTTTGACTTTCTAATCCACCATACTTGACTTTTTAGAAAAATTAGCAATTCACCTTGTGAAAATGCTCAAAAAACAGTATAGTTTGCAGGAACAGCAAACTCTAGAGAAATAAGTAAAATATAAAAGAAGAAATAACCATCACACTAACATTATATTCAAACCGTCACGCTAACTTTTTTGGAACAAGAAGCCAACTTAGATGGTGCAAAAGCTAACTTTTTTTTTACCAATGACAAACTAACGTAATCTTTTGAACCCACTTCAACAGTCAATACCATCAATTGACTTTTAGTAACATTAATGGGCAAATAGGTAATATTAACTTAAATTTATCTTGAGAAAGACAGTGTTGCAGTTTTCATGGGTGAAGGCAGTATATGACTATATGCTACCTGAAGTAAATTGACAAGGTCGTGGTTGAAGATGGCTTTCTCTGGCATCAGCTTGAAACTGTGGACTAAAATGGACCTTTTTGTTGACAGAATCTAGCTTGAAATAAAAGGCACAGTACCAAAAGGAACATTAAGTTGTTGCATGTTGATCAATGAGCATTATTTAAGTATTCCAATATAAAGATAAGATTCTTACTGGGTAAAATATAATGCTTGTGATGACTTGGTAAAACTGCTAACAATTGTTGCTGCCTAATAGCTTCTCTATCCGTATACGTTTGGCATGTAAGAAGTTTCTTAACAACAACAAAAAAGATATAGTCATACTATGTAGGTTGGTTAACTTTCTGAACCACTGACACGATCTTGTTTTAATGCCACAGATACAGCAAAGCTTGCAAAATAAGGTGATTTTGGACAAAATATGGATAGTAAGATATTAAGATGCAAAAAAAAAGGTATTGTAACAGCAATTTTTTTTGTCCAAAATCCCCATTCTTGTAGAGTGTTTCTTCTTTTGTTAACATTTTTGTACTAAATGGTGATTACTGATTAGCTTGCAGCAAGAGACGAAAACCAATGGTTTTAGAAGTCAATAACTACATTATGGCTGTATCAAAGACCTCTTAGGAGAAAAATTAATATATCTAACCTGTTGTAAACATGTAACATGTAACTCTGTTGATGAAATTTCTAAAGTCTGTTGGTCCACAAGGTCTGTGAGTTTGTAAGCAACAGTGCCAATATGGTCAACAGCATTTACAAGGGCTCGAATGGCGTAGTCTTTCAGGTTATCAAGGACCCTGCAAAATTTATATAAATGGATGATTCTAGATTGAAACTTTGCAAAAAGAGGAAACATGTTCATTCGACATCCTAAAAGAATTACTCTAATAAATAATAATAGTTTGTTTACCATGAAAAGTTAAATATGATAGTTTGAAAAGTAAATTACTCATACAATTGACCCTGAGGCTAAGCTCTCAATTTGATAGGTAATCAGTGAGATGATTCTTACATCTGTTTTTGTTCACTGTGCAGATAAGATTTTTCACAATATTCTGCCGCCGAATAAAGCTGAGGCCTTAAGTTTTTGAGTTCCTAAAACATGATAAAACAACTAAAGTCGATTAGCAATACCAAAAATAGCTATTACTCCAGCATCACAAAGCGACCTCCAACAATCGCCAGTAAGAGGCTTAAAACACATCTCTCTATATTTGGTAAACTAACAAGTTGGGTATGTTATGACACATTGGTCAAGTAGCAATACACGAAGATATAACTCAGCACTAACAGCAAACTTCAAGAGAAAAGCCATTGAGATTAACAATGTCAATCTGACACCAACAAACCTTAAGTAAGACTCATCATATCCCAAAACAAACGGCATTGCATATACAATCAGTATGCATTTAGAGAGAAAAATAAATAATGTAGTGGATACTTTTTGCATTGTCCTGTGCACTATTTTCCTCATTTCTTTTCTCTCCAGATTTCAATTTCAAGTCCATTCACCTCTTCTTAAGGGACAAACAACCACGTTTTCACCACAAAAATCGGTTTCAACCAAAGTGATAGAAACTGGAAAGAAATAAGTTTATTTTATTTAATGATCTTATTGCACAAACAATGTTTTGTTTACTCACTTATAACATATAGTCTATGAACTAAACAAACAGCAAACATTTTCCACTTCTACATTTGTTTTCATACACATAAAGCATGTAGTTTTTTTAGTATTAATTAGCTTACAATTAAATTTGTGAGAGATTATACTATAGATATATTTGGTTCTATGATGCTTGACGGCTTAAAGTGTGATGAAAATCCCTGGTGAAAATGTTAAATTACCCAAACTACCAAAACAGTACAAGCTAGTCACAAGTTTAAACCAAACCCTATCCTATAACTAAATGATAGCCTTGTGTGCCCTGATGTTAGTACTTGTTAACAAAAAAAGGAATGGTCGGTGTCAACAGTTCGGTCTGGCTACGAAGTTTGTGTTGGTGTTTTTGTTAACATTCATATTCATATATTGATTTACGTATAAATAAATCACACAATATACTTATATATGTGTGTTTTATAGTTAATATTTTTACTTAAATCTATACGACAAGAATAGAAAAGTCATTAAAAATATTAAAATTAAAAACCTTTAATAAACAAACGTTAATGAACATAAAAGAATGTAAACGAACACATTATCGAACAAAATTCGACAAACATGGCCTCTGCTCGTGTTCGTTCATTTAGTTAATCGAACGAAATTCCTTGTTCATGTTAGTTCAATTTTAAATGAACATAAACAAACTTCCTGATGAACAGTTCACGAACAGTACAGTTCGTTAGCTTCGTTTACAGCCCCAGGCATCACATGAACATGTTAAATGTTTATTAACACAAACCACCAGTATCATGAGAGCCATTCACAAGTTTTGAACCAAATTCACGTCTGCAACTGATTAAACTCCGACTTAGTTAGGGTTTTAATATTACAATATATTCGCATCACACTTAAGCTACTAATAAGAAAGAAACCTACTAGTGTAGTGGTAAGTCATATTCACAGAACATAATCCAAGATCAATATGTAAATATCAATGAATATAACAAACCCTGTCCAATAATAACTAACTCCATACAAATCGACCTGATTACCCTTTGTGTGCCCTGATGTTAGTACTTGTTCATCACAAGTATGTGTTGGTATGTTATTAACATTTATATTCATATGTTAATTTACATACAAATTAATCACATAATATATTTGTGTTATAGTAAATGTATATGAGAAGATTAGAAAAGTGAATGAAGAAACATTAACAAACACATGGCCTCTGTTGGTGTTAGTTGATTTATTATTTATTAAGCGTACGAACATAAACAAACTTGTCTCCAAACAGTTTAGGCGTGAAAATGAATATGTTAAATGCTTAATATTTAATAATACAGCCAAAGCAGCAGTAGCGTAGGAGGCATTCAATTTAGAAGCAAATTGAAGGCTACAACTGACTTAATTACTCACTCACATGATCAGAGCTTTAGTAACTACTACAACTGACTGACTGACTGACTGACTGAGCATTGCTTGCTTATGTTGGTGTTGGTTGATTTATTAAAGGAACCTAAACTCCTTCCGTGCGTGTATATATTAATTATGGCTTAATTTTAACAGAAACACCTACTAGTCGTCCAATTCATACTACACAATAATAATAATAATAATGAATTGAATACCTGTAGAGCTTTAACAAATCCAATGCTCCCTAGCGTAGCGTAGTAGGTGATCGTAAAATGTAAACGGAGGTGAAGTAAGTGTGTGTGTGTGTTGGTTGTCTTCGTATTTATTGTATTGAGTGGTAGTTGGGAGTTAGAGGAGAAAACGCGAGTCCTCTTTCCAATTACGCGAGAACAGAGACTTAAGCGATTTGGTGTATAACAAAGTGCATTTAAGCGATTTGGTATATAACATATGATGCTTTGAAAGTATCTTCTAGAAAAAGCGATACGTGAAAGTAATGTTTATAAGTTACGCAAAAACATCATCTATTATACATATAAACTAGGGGGGAATCCTGACCCAAATCTATTCATTTGGGTCAGTTTGGGTTATTTTAAAAACCTTATGGGTTACGTAATTTAATTAAATGGGTCAGAATGGGTTATTTATAAAAATAGAGATTATTAAACCGGGTCAAATTGGGTTGATGTTATTAAAAAAAATGGGTTGCTAGGGTTACCTACTCATCTGCTCACTAAAACCCACGGGTCAACTACTTCTTCCAGACACCACCTCTCTATAGCCGGCAGTTGGTTTCATTTCATACAAGCGACAACCAATCCGTCACCACCACCGACGTTTGCCGCCGTGAGCTACAATTCATCACCACCACCACCGACGTTCGCCATCGTGAACTACAATTCATCTTCATCTCTGGGTAATCAATTTTGATTGATTTATGTATATGTTTCAAAATTAAGTTTCGATTTGGCGTTCATATCATCGGCTCATATATGGTTATTAATTTCAAATGGCGAGTTTAGACGTTTGTTTGAAGTATTGGTTATGTAACTTGTTGAAACGGGCAAAAACAAGTTGAGCTACTGGTTTTTATTGCTGAATTGCTTCAAAACTAGTCAAAACGAGCTGTTAGGTGCTGAAACGAAGTGAAAAATAGCTTAAACAAGTTGTTAAGTGCTGAAACGAACTGAAAAAACCACTTAAACGAGCTGTTAAGCGCTGAAACGAACTAAAAAAAACCGCTTAAACGAGCTTTTAAGCGCGGAAACGACCTGAAAAATTGCTTAAACGAGCTGTTAGGCGCTAAAACGAACTGCAAAATCGCTTAAACGAGCTGTTAGGCGCTGAAATGAACTGCAAAATCGCTTAAACGAGCTGTTAAGTGTTGAAACAAACTGAAAAAATCGATTAAATGAGCTTTTGTTGTTTAAATGAGCTGTAACGTTTTGAAAACGCGCTGATTCGTTGGTCCAAAAAAAAACTGACCCGAAATTCGTTTTGACCCGTTCTGACCAGAATCTGTTGACCCTAACCCGTTCCGACACGAACCAAAACAACCATTTTTTTAAGTGACTCGTTTCGACCCTAACCCGTTTCAACCCTAACCCATTCCGACCCATGACCCGTTTCGACCCAACCCAACCCAGTTGCCACCTCTAATATCAACGAAAGCTCAAAAATCATACGTGTCGTGATGCGGTTGCTTCCCTCTTTTATGGAAGCCACCATATTGCTTGATTTTTAAAAAGAGGTTTCTCATGAATTTGACCCGAATTCACGGGTATGAGTCTTACCAAACCCAGTGTAACACCCCGACCAAAGGTGGCGGAACGTGCCGGGGTGCAACCGATTGCCCCAAAACACAAGATACTATTTAAAGTGACAATATTTATTTAACTCATTTTATTTCAACAAATCAATAAACGACACATCTAGTCTACACAAACAAGTTGAATACAATTAGCAATTATATTGTTCGTTTCACTAATATCCTAATAGTCTTGGTAACGTTTTCGTCAAGTCCTCGAGTCAATAAAAGTCAAACCTGTAACATTTCATAAAATAAAGTTTATCAACACAAAGGTTAGTGAGCAATTCATAAGTTTGAGCATATAAGTATATAGTAATAAAAGGCCACAAAACTTGTATACAAAACAATAAATAATAGCAACAATTTAGATATGCAAAAGATAAATAGTTCGGACCCTTTCAAAATGGTAACAACCAAGTATACTCGGATCATAGTGTCAATGAGGCTACCCTCCTCATGCTAAAATAGTTATCGTTAATAAGAATACATTAACGACACCCTCCATAAGAGAATAACAAATGGACTCGGGATTTCGATCCGGATCGCGATACCGTCTATAAGGGGATGCCAAATAGATCGGATTTTGTGAGGCCAACCTGCCTTAGCATTCAAAGTTTAGCATTCAAGTGTGGCTACCCGCCTAAGCAATAAACATTTAAGCATGTAAGCATATAGCACCAAATCGAGCATTTATTTAAGTAAAGTATGCAATCACGTTTGTGGGTTTAAAGATTCAAGTAAATAAAGCATTTAGTTTGATAAGTATGAAATGTCACCCCAAAACGGAAGATGGAAAAAGGGGTATGAAATTACTCACCTCGATTGACGAATCGGGAAATAATAAATGATCGACAATTAGAAAGCTTGTAAACGAAACGAACGAATCCGACTTGAAAGCTAATTGAAAACGAATAAGTAAAATATATTAATGAACTTAAACTTTAGTTGAAATTACATTGAAACATTGGACGAGAAGGTTCGGTTGTTAATTGGGTTACCGATTAGTTTGTTAATGATTAGGGACTCGTACTTAATTAATAATTTAAAATAAAATAATATTATTTTATTTGGGCTTTTAAATACCTAAACAAATATTATATAGAAACAAGACGGGTTTAAATCAAGAGTTCGGTTTTTATGAAAATGAATTTATAATGAAGCTTATAATAATATTATTTATGACGATGATAATAATGATAATGATAATTTTAAAAAGAAATGTTTCATATATATATATATAGGGTGAGTATCATTTAAGAACTAGTAAATTTGATGAGAACTTTGAGAACTAATCTCAACCATTGGATGATTTGATCAATGACTAAAAATTATAATAGCATTTTTGTAAATATGTACAAAATAATGGATATTAGTTAAAACATTAAGGGTATTATCGGAAGTAAGACATATGTTTAACCAACTACCTGTGCCTCTCTCAATCTCCTTAAAATATGGGAATCTCCATTTTTCTCTCAACCACAAATCTCATCGAAAATGTGTTAACGTACTCACGTTTATAGTTTTTTTTAAATCACATATAGCCTTCAACTTATATACAGAACTTTAGTTTATAGTGGTGCTACTGTCTTGACCAAATAAATTTTGACTCAATAATAAAATATTCTTGACCAAATAAATTTTGACTCATTAATAAAATATTCAATATTCAATATAATTACACGTGTAAATAATTTATTTATTCACACATTGTGTTGAATATTTACACATATGTATATACTAGACGGGTGCCCGCGCGATGCTGCGGGAAACCAAAATCCTAGTAATCATGTAACAATTACAGATGTTCAAAGTTCGTTTAAGATCTTGAAAACGTTTATGTAACACCCTTGGCAAACACAACATTGTCCCACTCTTAGGCTATTCCACATCGGCCGTGGAAAAGAGAGATCCTTGGTTCATAAGTAAATGTTCTGTCTCTTCAATCACCAACGCGTTTTGGGCAACCAAAAACAAATCCGTGAGCTCTTCGTGGGCAGAGCGGACAATATTGGTGGTACGAGAGGCTGGGATGTTACATGTGGTATCAGATCCACTCTTGTGCCGTTCGGGATGATGGGATCTGAATGTTCAAACCATAGAAAACAGTTCGATTACGGTTTATACCAAAAATAGGCAATATAAAACCGGACCGGACTGTAAACTTATTATTGAAACTCAATGCGTGAAACCAAACCATTAGTAACGATCCAGTTTAAATTTTCGACGCTTTAGTTTTCGTTTTCAATGAAAAAAAATCCAACCAACGGTTTAGCTCACTATTTAACTTAGAAACCGTTTAAAACTGAATTGTGAACGCCTATATGTAACATGTTAATTTTTTTAATTGAAAAAAACTATAGCAATACCATACCCAAAATTAAAAACAATAAAATGCTCATTTTTATGGTGTAATTTTTTAAAAAATGTATTAACGTATGAAAAAGTTACGGCCGTTGGAAAATCGTTGGTGGGAAGTTGGTTACAATTAAACTAAAAAAGAATACATAGTTAAAGATGAAGGTTCAAAGTTGTAATAAATTTTAAAACATACACAAGTTAAGTAAAGATGAGGGGGCAATGTTATAACTTTTTTCATGTATATTTTCTAATGGACAAGTTTGTCCCTATCTTACATGCTATAGAAGATATACCTTAAGCTTTACAAGTTGTGAATTACTTAAAATGTATGTGTCTTAATTTGCCCATGTTTCATACATTATATATAGTATAGATTTAACTTATACTCATGTAAAAAACAATGTTACACATATGTAAAACAAAGTAAGATGCTACAAATTACATATATGTATATTAAACAAAAATATACATAATTGAAAATTTACATATATGCATTTTCCTTGATGTTATTTTTCAATCTACAAAATTAAAAGAATTACATATATGCATTTTACTAGATGAAATTATGGTGTTAAAGAATTTCGTTTTGATGAACTTCTAATGAAAATTGTATAAAATGTCACTAAATAACTTTAGTTTGTTTCAGAATGGCACACATGACAATTTAATTGAAAAAAGTCAGCGGTCATTAACTAGATTCCGGTAAAAAAAATCATATAAAATCGATTTATGAATAAAAAGGTAAGAGTTTTGAAACTAAAATAATAATAACACAAGGAGAAAATTATGGAAACTAAAAACGACTTGGTATAACTACCCTAAATGGTTACCTTTTACCAAAATACCCTTTCTATTAAAAAACAAACAAGAAAAGAAAACAAATTAAATGATTGGTTGTGATGAGTTCTTAAAGTTCTTAAAAAATATGAAGTTTTTAAAGGAAACCTTCCCTATATATATAGAGAGAGATATGTAAGACAATGACGATAAAATAATAACTTTAATTATTATTAATAATACTAATAATAATAGTTAAAAAATAAAGATCTTAGTGTTAATTAGAATGTTGTTGATAAAAATAATAATAATAATAATAAATAATATTGATAGTAAATAATGATACCATACTCGATGTCGGTTTGATTTCTAAACGAATTCATAAAATAAATATAATAATATTATTGTTAATAATAAATGATAAAAATATGATTTTACTAAATAATAATAATATGATCTTTAATAATATTAATAACAACTTTAATATTTATAATAGTAATATTATTATTATTATTATTTTCAATTAATAAATATAATAGTATGTTATATGTAATAATACTAATAATAATCTTTATGTATTGATATTAACACTAATAGCAACCGGAATTTGTTAAGTACAAAAATAATATTAAAACCGCTCTAGGATGAGACTCGAACCTGAGACCTCTAGTTTAATAATTAACGTGCAAACCAAAACGAAAACAAGATGACGATTGTTAATTAAACCCATAAGAACTTAATATATCTATTACCCGACTACTCATCTTTTCCCCAAATCAAACCAATTCCATACCAAACCAACTCGTTTCAACGTATATAACCAAATATATAAAACCGGTTATTAACGAACTTAAATCCGATAATCGATATATGAAATTTAATAACACCAACACCCAAATTATATACCATTTTCGTGTTCACGAGTCGTGGCTCGATACCGGGAATGAAACGAGTCGCACCTGCCGGAGACGGGAACCGCAACCGGAGGGAGAGGGAGAGAGAGAGACGACGCGAGAAAGAGAGAGAGAGAGGGACGGTGAGAGAGAGAGAACCGAGGGAGATAGAGAGTGTCGAGGAGAGAGAGTGAGCCGGAGAGGATGAGAGAGACGAAGAGAGAGAAAGAGGCGGCTGAGAGGCCACGGCGGCCGTAATTCCGGCGCCAGAAAAGCGAAACAAAGGGGAAGGGAGGATGGTGGGGGTTCGGTGGTGGTTTACTTGCCGGAAAACGAGCATAGGAAGAGGGGGGCTGCCGGAGCAGGGCTAGGGTGTGGTGATGTAGTGGAAGGTGATGGCCGGAGGTGGTGGGAGTGAGGTGGCTGGAAAATCGGGCTAGCCGGAGCCGATTCCAGTCGCCGGAATTGCGAGAGAGAAAGGGGGTGGTGGCTGAATGCTTTAAATGGGTTTAGGGTTAGGGTTTGTTCTTTTTATATGTGGGTATAAATGTTACCCCCTTTGGCCCCTCAAGTTCTAATAATGGTTTAAAACGAGTTTAAATGTTTCCAAGCTTCTAATAACTTTACAAAACTCAGTTTGAACCCCTCTAAATTTTTCTTAACAACACTATACTATGACCAACATCGATTTATTTAAGGTCGAGGTCTAAAATGATATTATATAATAATTAAATAAGGTTTTTGAGTGTTAAGTCGGGCTTACATAATAAAAGTTTATAAAACGAGTACCACTCAAGACTCAAATTTGACGAATGTCACACCCAGACAGTCCTTAAACGGGTTATAGCATCTCATTAAATTAAAAATTAATCTCACCAAATATTTGCTATAAAATTCCTAGAAAATAAGGATATACTAAAAATTAATACTTGATTTTTTTTAAAAAAATATATGTATATGATTTATAACTAAGAAACAATTTTATATTAAAAGAAAAGAAGCGGGTCATAGGTCTCACCAAACTTATATAACTTTTAAACCGAGTTATAACATTTAATTTATTTGTGAAACCATTTTCATCATCAAATCGTAAGTATATAATTATTAACTTCATTACAATATATAACATTAAAATCAGATTGCTTCATTTGTGTCGCGCTTTGGTCATTCCATGCCCCCTCTCAAGCCACCAGATTGCTTCATTTGTAAATGGAGTCTTTTTATGCGTTTGAACCGCTTTGACGGGTGTCACACCCCGACCAAAGACGGCGGAACATGCCGGGGTGCAACGTGATTGAACAAATACACAAGACACTATTAAAGTGTTTAATATTAAATCAGCTTATTTAATTTTACAAATTCATAATGTCACATAACAATATTCATACGACAATCATAACAAAATAGAGCAAATAATATATTGTTCATTTTGCTAATATCCTAAAGGTCTTGATAGCGTTTTTCCACAATCTCGAGTCAACCAAAAGTCAAACCTTTAACATTGCATAAAATAAAGTTTATCAACACAAAGGTTGGTAAGCAATTCATAGTTTTGAACAATATGTATATAATATGAAATTTCCACAACTTGTATACGAAACAATGAATAATAGCAATATTTGGATAATATGAGATCACTAATAAGAATACATTAGTGACACCGTGCTATAAGAGAATACCAGATAGTTCACGGATTTATGAATGAGATCGTTAATAAGAATACATTAACGACACCGTGCTATAAGAGAATACCAGATAGTTCACTGATTTATGAATCAACCCTCCAAAAGCGGTAAACACATTAGCATATAAGCATGTGAGCATAGAACACCAAATCGAGCATTTATTTAAGTAAAGTACAATAACATTTGTGGTTCAAGACTCAAGTATAAAGCATTTAGTTTGAAATAAGTATGCAATATCACCCCCAAAATGAAAGACGGAAAATGGGGTATGAAAGTACTCACGTTCAAGTAACAAACTTGAAAGATTGATGATTTGGAGTTTAACCGAAACGATGGGTTTAACGAACAAAGCCTAAAGGAAAAAGTCTTATATTAGAAAAGTTGTCTTGGAAGTCTTTAAATAAAATAAATGATGAGAAATGTAAACAATTAAGTTTAAGGTTTAAAATGTAAATAATTAGGAATTTATAACAATAGTCCTTTAAAAATATAAGTTTGCTCGAAACCGGGTTAAAGTATCTAATCTTAATATTTACTCAACCTATGTTAAGTAATAAGGTGGGTAAAATTGCAAGAATGCAAATCCCTTTATAATATAGATACTAAAATGGGTTTTAACGAGTGTTCAGGTTGTTGGTTCGGGTCTTGATAAACGAACTGCAAAATCGCTTAAACGAGCTGTTAGGCGCTGAAACGAACTGCAAAATCGCTTAAACGAGCTGTTAAGTGCTGAAACGAACGGAAAAAAATCGATTAAACGAGTTTTTGCTGTTAAAATGAGCTGTAACGTGTTGAAAACGCGTTGATTCGTTGGTCAAAAAAAAACTGACCCGAAACTCGTTTTGACCCGTTCTAACCAGAACCTGTTGACCCTAGCCCGTTCCGACACGAACCAAAACAACCATTTTTTTAAGTGACCCGTTTCGACCATAACCCGTTTCGACTCTAACCAGTTTCAACACTAACCCGTTTCGACCCAACCCAACTCAGTTGCCACCTCTAATATAAACGAAAGCTCAAAAATCATACGTGTCGTGATGTGGTCGCTTCCCCCTTTTATGAAAGTCACCATATTGCTTGATTTTTAAAAAGAGGTTTCTCATGCATTTGACTCGAATTCACGGGTATGGGTCTTACCAAAACCAGACAGTCTTTAAACGGGTTATAACATCTCATTAAATTAAAAATTAATTTCACCAAATATTTGCTATAAAATTCCTATAAAATAGGGATATACTAAAATTAATACATGATTTTAAAAATATATATATATGATTTATAACTAAGAAACAATTTTATATTAGAAGAAAAGAAGCAGGTCATGGGTCTCATTAAACTCATATAACTTTTAAACCGAGTTATAACATCTAATTTATTTGTGAAACCATTTTCATCATTAAATCCTAAGTATATAATTATTAACTTCATTACAATATATAACATTAAAATCAAACATATATATATATATATATATATATATATATTAGAAACGAGTAATATAAAATAACCCTGTAATACGAACCCTTTAAAATCCTACGTCCATGATCTGGTCGTTCTCCACCCCCTCTCAAGATACCAGATTGCTTCATTTGTAAATGGAGTATTTTCATGCGTTTGACCCGCTTTGACGGGTATGGGGCTTCTAATGAAACCCGGATAGCCCACGGGTCATAACAACTTTTCTTAACATTTCCCTCTTTCCTCTTCCTGTGAGACCTTACTCACACCCACCTTATTGCTGGTGTGGATTGAAACAAGGAGAAGACGGAGCGAATGTCATGATGGATTGAAAGTCTTCCTCTATCTTCATAATTGTAAAACCTTACATTTCAATCAACGATTCCAATGTGCAATTTCTTAGCTTCAGCAACACATTAACTGCGCACTAATTTTGAATCCTTTTTTTTCCGTGCGTCTTTTTCTTATTATGCTAATTTCATATCGAATTCAATAAGTAAGTTGTATTATTGCCCATAATCTATGTATACCTAAAATTGATTGGCTTTTGTTCTATATTGAAGGTTGGCTTTTGCTAACTATTAAAGATTCATAGTTATTTATTAATTTTGTTTTTTCGTTAATTTTTTAATATTTTTATGATATATTATTATTATTATTGTATTCAATTTCAAAAGGTTATTTACGTTACTTTTCTAATTAGGGTTATTTTTTGTTATGCCTTTGTTAGTTATTGAAGATCGTTTTATCCCTCATATTTCGGGGTTTTACATTATTCGTTTGTAATATTTATATACCTTTTGAATTTTAATTTATTTATTTTACAAAAGTTAATAATATACTTAGTATTTGATTAAAAGAGTTCAATAAAAATGAGATGTTATAACCCGGTTTAAAAATTATTTGGGTTTACCATATACTGGCCAGTCAATACTTTTATAAAAGTTTAGAAACACATATGATATTCATTATCTGTTATTTGGAAACAATATAAGTATATTTTTAAATTTTAACATTTTCATAGAGAATTAAATTTTATTTAGTTATACAATATTATAATTATAGTAAATATAATTTTTAATAATTTCATTTTCAAAAGTAATTAAACATTTACTTCAATTGTATAACACATCACTAATTTTTTCATTTTTCACACCAATTCTCTGCAACTCATTCTTTTTATTAGCATTCAAGGTCTATAATTTTATTTTATATTAGTGCATTTAAGGTCTACTTTATCATTTTAAAACAAGCTAATGAAACAACTCAAGATTATCATGTTGAATGGTCACAATGTCCGAAAAGAGTATTGTGTTTTGAAAGTTCATATTATAAAGATGTGACATTTGAAGGACAAAAGCAAACCAAACGAAGACTGATCAATATAGACGATACTAATAGATGAGAGGGTAATTTATCATTCTTTGACTATTTTTCAAAACCAGATTACTATTTGTTTTAACTTTTTGTCTTATAACTAACATTTTATTCATTCATAATGAATTAAACAGAGCAATAGAATCCAAGCATACATGATAATACAATGTATCTTTCGACATTATGTGTTCCTACGTGAAAATGAAACCAACTTGATTTTTATTGCTTAGCCTTAGTGGAAGCGGAACATGTGAATGGATATGAAATCACATGACATGAATGCTTAGTTTACTTCAAAATGTTTTTTTAAAATTCCAAACAGTTTTGTGATTCCAATTTATATGAATAGTTCAAGATTCTAATTTGTTTACGGGATTCATCAAAAGTTTATTAATATTCCAAACGTTTATTAATTTTATCTTTGGCCCAATCTAAATTTATTTTTATGTTAATTACATGTAAAACTTTATTTAATTAGATAGAAAAAAAATATCTTATATGAAGCTAAAGAAAAACATTTTATAATGGTTAAAAAAAATAAATAATATAATATTTAAATATAGAATCAAATTTCTTTACGTGACGAATTTCCTAATTTCCATCCGTGTACTACACGGGTTAGTAACCTAGTTGTTAAATTAAATCTCACTTGCATTTAAATTTTTTTCAAAATAATTACAATTTCCATCTCTAAAGTTACAACATTGATATTTAATCTTTTAATATATTATTTTATTTTCACTTTTAACCCAACTATCCTCATGATTTTTAAATGGTCATAACTTTTTCATACGTTAATATTTTTTAAAATAAATGTCATCATAAAAACGAGCATTTTATTATCTTTAATTTGAGTATGATATTGCTATAGTTTTTGAAGTAAAAAAAAATTATGCAAAAGTGTTTGCGGTTCAGTTTTGATGATTTTAAATTAAACCATGAGCCAACTTTACACGTTTTTTTGTCGTCGAAAATCGAAACTAAACTGTTTAGAATTAAAATCCAACTAAGCCAAACCATCACCAACAATTAGGTTCTGATATAGTTTGTACTTTAATAAAAAAATTGAGTTTAAAAGTTAAAATAAGAATTATTAATTTGCATATACTTTCACTTCAAACTAAGCACCAACTAATACATTATTAAGAGAATCATAGTATGAACAAAGATAACTTTGGTCACATAAATGATAAACCTTATTAGAATAAATAGAAGACGAAATCATAACAAGAACAAAGACTATAAAAAAACATACGAGATATTAGGCTAAATTAAAGTTGTAATATACGAGTTTGGTTGTATTAAATAAAACTTTGTTTAACTATGTCTAATATATATTATAAAAGCATATCTGATACTAAATAAGTAAATAATTTACATTTCAATATGTACGGTCAGCTCCGGTTCAATTGGGAAACCAAACTGGTGAACGGTCTTACAGTTTCAAACGGAATAATGAACACCCACATATTATTACATGATTATAAAAGTATGTGTTTCCTGTTGCATCGGGCGGACACTCTTTTAGTGTGTTTGTGTGTGTGTATAGACATTCACGTCCCTCATCTGAAATGTATGTGTCAATTTTGTTGGATTCCTATATTGAAGAGATAGGTCCCAGCAGAGCCCAGTTGGACCCGCAGGACTCACATTGAAGAGAGACGTCTGCGCAGAAACCAACTGGATCCGCAGGACCCACCATGCTCAGAGACGTGACGTCCTTACGCGCAGTACGCAAGCTGTTCCCGCAGAAAATGCCTCCCAATGGTGAAGTACTCCGCCTGTTCCCGCAGCTGCGGATACAAGACATCAGGGAAGGCCACCCGCGCAGCAAGGCTACACGCACAAGGCACTTAGCTCTCAATAATTCAGTAGTCACCTGAAGGAATGAGCAAAGCCGGGAACAATCCCGCACAAAGGCAGGAGGGGGAATACTCCCGCCCAAATGAGCCAGTCCGTACGATACTGGAGGATCTTTTGTACTGTACCTGACGAGGTATGGGCAAAAGATCTGACCAGAGATACGACAGCTCATTGACAACAGTATGGCGAGCAGCATGCTCTTGTACTGTAGGTCACTATTAGCCACTGCCTACTCACCAACTCCTGTCATACCACGTGCATAGCCTGCAGTTGGTGGAAAAGGAATAGTACACAGCAGGCCTGGTCACTGTCGGCCGCTGCCTACCCACCAACTACCAGCATGGCACGTGCGTAGGCCACAGTTGGTAGAACAGGAATACTATTCAGCCGGCTACACCTTCTTGGAAACCTACCTTCGGCTATAAATACCCCAAATGGTATGATCATCTCATCTTATCTTGTATCTTATATCGTATACCTGATATCTGCTCTAGCAATCTCTTAATATACACTTATATTCAAGAGCAATCTAGTCTGATTCTCACGCCGGAGGGTGGTCACAAGGAGGTACCCCCCCTTCTCAGTGACGAGCTCACGGTGTCTGTTTTGCAGGTTATCAGAAGAACCATCTTTGCCGGGTCTAACCCCTCGTGGGAAACATCTATTTAACCCCCAGATTATCCGTAATCTGCCCGGGGTCAATTAGTGTTTCTGCATTGGCGCCATCCGTGCATAAAAGCTAGAACTTCATTTCTTTTCAGTTTTTTCAAACTTCTGGAAAGATGGTTAAAGAAACTCCGGTAACCACAACCCATCTACTGGGGGGAATACCGGCGACTACACAGTTTTTACGAACACTACCCCAGTTACCCAAGCTGGGGCAAGTGCAGTAAATAATCTCTTACTAGGATTCACCGATACCCAGTTAGAGAGACAAAGAACGAGGCTCCCTCGCCAAACACTCGATGAAGTTAAAGCGTGGGCGGAAGCACGTCAAAAAGAATTCCAAGCTGAGTTGGATGAACGCTTACGTTCACTCCAACAGCCTGAGGAATTCGGAGAGTACTTGGACGATGATTCGGAGGAATCCGATAGTGACGCAAGCCCTCGTCATAGGGCGAAAGGGAAGCGTAAGGAAACGGACTCCCAACCGAGAAGGCATTTTGGAGAAACCTTCAAACCAAAAAACGCGGGTGGAAACCCACGTGACTTCTCCAAAATATTTACACCAACTGTTGCAAAGGCGGGAACGTCCAAATTTGCAAGGGACATTGCGGAAGCAATCGTCCCGAAAAGTGCCAAACAGATGTCCAACATCGGCACTTACGATGGTATATCTGATCCAGACGATCATTTGAACAGGTTCATAGCGGGGGCAACCGTCAGTAGTTGGACGGAACCTACGTGGTGTTACATGTTCCAAATGACGCTTGTTGGGGCAACTAGAGCGTGGTTCGATCGACTACCGGTCCACCACATCTACGATTGGGAAGACTTCCAGCAGAAGTTTAGCCAACACTTCAGCCAACAAAGAAAGTATACCGAGGAGCAATGGACAATCCTCAATTGCATTCGAGAAAAAGATGAATCTTTGCCAGACTTCATCACTCGCTTCAACTCAAAGAAGCTAAGTCTGGGTAATATCAGCGAAGATCTTGTTCGCGCTGCTTTCATCCAGGGCGCGAACGACCCAGAGCTCATCCGCACCTTAACGGGTAGAGATGGCATGCCATCCACATGGGATGCCATCATGACAGCAGCTAAACGCTTTGCGGAAACGGAAAAGCAACTGGGTTGAGATCTCCCCCAGAGCACAAACCTCTACACCCAGAAAATAAGAGAAGACAACATCCTTACCGCCCGACTAAACAAAAAGCGGAAGCTAGGCATTTGGCAGTCAAGGGTAAACTTTGACACCTCATCCGGCTTGCAACATCGGTTAGGCGGAAGGGATAACGTACAGTCGAACCAGAACTCCAGATGGACGCCACTCACCAAAAGCGTCACCGAGATATTCGCCATTGAGGAGCTCCCATGGCCAAAGGCTCCAATAATCCGACATCGTCACAATGCTGATCGGAGCAAATACTGTGACTTTCACAGGACAAAAGGCCACAACACTGAAGAATGCACAGACGTGAAGGACATCGTCGAAGCATTTATCAGAGATGGGACGCTCGCGCATCTCGTGGCGTAACGAACGCTGAGCAGGCCGATGCGTGTAGAACCCCAGCTGGGGAAAACACGAATGAAATTGCAGCTTCAATGTTGGAGACTACGTACTGCGTAAACAACGAGATCCCGAACCAGGTGCATATCGGCTCGATGGCACTCCCATCCCAACAACATGGAAGGGAGCTCAATTACACAGTTTGCATGTAGATCAATTCCAAACTTGTAAAGAAAAGGCCCACAGCCACTTCTAATGGAAATGATTCTCCTTAGAACATTGATGCTGATAATCTTACATTTATACTTATGAACTTTCCACACTGATATGCCAGTCATAACCGCATACATAAGTGGGAAAGAAGTCGTTACTTGTGGAAGGCGGCAAAACCCGCATAAACACAAAAAACGACAAACCTTCACGCAGGTCAGTCATAGGTAAAGTTTGGTGATCCCACTAAGTGAAAGTGCCGGTTCTAACCGCACAAATCATGAAACTGAACCCATTGACAACCGCGCGTCGAACGGTTAATTTATTCAACACTGATGCCGGCTTTCACCGCATAAATAAGTATAAAGAAATTGTTGCTTGTGGAAGGCGGCAAAACCCGCATAAACACAAAAAACGACAAACCTTCACGCAGGTCAGTCATAGGTAAAGTTTGGTGATCCCACTAAATGAAAGTGCCGGTCCTAACCGCACAAATCATGATAGAAGAAACCGAACTAACCTATTGACAACCACGCGTCGAACGGTTAACTTATTCAAAATACTTAGAAAATTTCTAACAGAACGATGAGGAAAACCTACACGCAGGTCAGATGTAGGTAAAGGTTAGCCATCCTAAGTGCAAGTGACGGTCTTACCCGCACAATCACGAACGAGGAAGCAAAACTTCAGCCTATTATCTACCACGTTCAAAGGTTAACTTATTCTAAACACTTAGAAAATTTCAAAAGAAAAGATGAGGAAAACTTCCACGCAGGTCAGATATAGGTAAAGCTTAGCCACCCTACTAAGTGCAAGTGACGGTCTTATCCGCACAATCACGAAAGAGGACGCAAAACTTTAACTTATTATCTGCCACGTTGAAAAGTTAACTTATCTAATTACTAAAGAAATTGCTAAGTTAAAACAAAATATGCGTGAAATAAACAAGGCAAGGAATTGGCAAATAATCTTTATTCCATCGAAATTCAAATATTACAGATTGCTGGGTACATACCCGCATACAAAAGAAGCTATACAAAAATAAAAATCTATAATGGTGGAAAGGGATCTTCAGGATCAAGCTTCAGGACCACTTCCACTTGGACCCGCACCATCAGTAGAGCGTGGCGGTTCAAGTAAAGCTTTAAGGATAGCTAGCCCATCATCAGCAACAGCAACTTCGTTCACCTTCTCCACCACCGGATGCGGGAAGGCGGCATACTGATTCACTGCTTGATCATATACAGCTTCAGTATCAACGTCATATAAAGGGAAGTTGGAAGGCGGGATGCCTTTCTCAACGAACCCTAGACCAAGCAGGAAGCCGGCCTTTTCCCCATCCTCATGAGAAGCTTTGAGAGCTGCGCTCATAGCATCGTCATAAGACGTACCCGTGAAGACCCGATGCACAACCTACAAAAAGAAAAAATACAAGTATCAAAACCTTTTCTATTTACAAAGAAAAGCGTAAAGATATAATGAAATTAAACATACCTGAGACAACGCTTCTCGAAGAAGCCATTCCTTGGCAACCAGAGCCTCCTGGAGGGCGGCTTGAGCTTGGTTACGGGCGCGTTCGGTTTCACTTTTATTAAGGTTGGCAAGCAACACTTCCTTTGCAGCAGCCTCTTCAACGCCCTTTAGCTTCCGCTCAGTGTGGTCAAGCACGCCCCTCTGGTCCAAGATCTCTTGGAGCTTCTTGGCGTCTTCCATCGCCAAGGCATCATGAGCCTGTTGGAGCGCCTCTAGTTTGGCTTTAAGTTCCTCATTCTTGAGGCGTAGAGGCTCAGCAACAGCTTCAGCCTTGGTGGCCCTCTCGGTCGCGTTCCGTGCGGTTTCCTTAGCCAGCCGAAGCTGTTCGTGAACAGCTTGGGCAGCCTTGGAACGGGCCTCGAGACGGGCCTGAACTTCAACCTCGAGGGCCTTGAAGGCCTTCTCCTTTTCCGCAGCCACTGCGGTAAGCCTCTTGTTCTCCTCCCGGACAGCCCGCGCCTGAGCTACTTCTTGAATACGAGCTGCTTTTAACTTGTCGTTTTCACGACAGAGCAACTCGACGCGCGGCTGCATCCGGGCCAGGAGAATCCGAAGCTCGTTGGTTAGCCTACCCTCCTGGTAGCTAGCCATTGCTTCCCCCAACGCACCACTGGGAGCTGCGTGACGAGCCCACTCCACGCACTCCACAGGCGTGCGAAGGGTTGTTCCTCGGCGGATGTTCCATCGTGGAACATACACTTCATTGGAATCCGACACTGCAAAAAACAAAAAGCAGTTAGGAAAAGATGATATATATATATAAAGGCCAAAAGAACCCTACGCACCTGTAGGGTCGACAACAGGCCGATAGCCGCCAAACCCATCACCTGAACCCAAGGGAAATCCATCCAAGAGGTCAGGCAGATGGGAAGGAGGCAGAGGTTGGCGAGAAGCCCCAAGCATACCTGAAGGATCGGCCGTAGCTGCCGACGTCGGAGGAGGCATAGAGGCCGCCGCGGTAGAAACCAACGGAGGTGAACTCACTGGAGGTGAACTCACAACCGTGGTCGCCGCTGCGGAAGTACCCGCAGAAATAGTCACCGCCGGCTCAGTGAAAGATTCAGTAAATATGGCACTGACAGCCGGCGGAGATGTCATCACAGTTGGAACAGTTGACTCAACTGGGTGAGCAACTGAACCAACTGAAGCAGGCGCAGCCCCCTGGGTCATCGCCTCAGGTAGGTTGACCAAGCCTACCGTCATGGGTCCAGAGGTGCTCCTCCCCGCTCCACCCTGGAATGCGGTAGCATCCACGCCTGCACAAAGAAGATATAAGTATAATGGCGGAAAGATATGAAGTTAAAAAGTAAAGGAAGTTTGTACTTACGGGTTTTCTTGAGCCTAAAAGTGCGAACAGGCGGGGACGAACCCGATGGAGCCGGCCTCTTCACGCCGCTCACCGTCGTTGTCCTGGGCTGCTCGGAGGTGACGGTCGTCTCAGCCTCCGGAGCAGTGGTCTTAGCACCACCAGGGTTCCCCGCCACCTCCTCGCTTTCGGTCTCTGAATCAGACCGATGCACCGGATCGGCAGTGGAGGCAACCTTCGCCTTCCCCTTCCCGCCGGCAGCCTTCTTCTTCCGCACCAACGGAGGACCATCTGCGGATTCCTCATTAGAAGATGACAAGATTAGAGGAATTCCAGCAGAGGTTTCAGCATTGAGAGGTCGAGGGTTGAATAACGCCTTACCTGGCTGCGTGGCGCTCAGAATAGGGTGGCCTGGCGGGTAGACCTCCACAAACCGATCCCTCGTTTGCTCCAAGATGGGCAACTCGTTCTCATCGAGAGCACGAGTACCCATCCGAGCGGGACCATCACTCTCCCCGCGGCTGCAGGAGAGACTGCAAGTCGTTCCCCTCTGAAATAAAAGAAACAGTTAGAAGACAAACCTATATAAACAAATAAGACAAAGCATACCGTAAGGGACAGAGTTCAAACCGTATTCGAGGACGATGGGAACCTGTGACGCCTCCTTCCACACCCGGCTCATCCCAAGCATCACCATCCCAGACTCCGCAAAGCGGTAGACCGGAGTCTGGATCTGGGAGATCTTGGCGAACCATTCCGCCTCCTGGTAGTTTGGGGCGTGAAGGGCGGGGAGTGCTATCCCATTCTTAAACGTCATCGCTATCGGGACGACGCGAGCGGAGATATAAAAAAACTCCCTCTTCCACGACCGAAGACTGCGCTCGGTTGCGCAGATCTTCAGCCCCTTGATCCGGTTGACCAAGGTGTACCACCCCTAGATGCACCTCCAAGAATAGAAGGTCATCAACCGGTCAACATGGGGCTCCACGCCCTGAATGAGGCACACCCACTCAAAGTGGCGGATCTTGGCGATCGCCATTGGGTGTACCTCCGTCAAATGCACCCCGTGCCTCTCCAAGACACGGTATACAAACTTCGTTAATGGGAACCTGAGATTCTCATAAACGAAGAATGCAGCGTACACCCCTATCTTGCCCTTGGGGGCATCGTACACCGTCTGGTGTGGCTCCGGAAACTCAGGCTCGAACGGCTCGAGCATGAACTTCCGGACGATGTACTGAAAAAGCTCAGTGGGAAGAGCACACTGGCATTCGCCAGCAGTGCTCTTATCGTCTTTATCAGACGTAGACGTCGGGATCTCGACGTGCACGTCAGATTCCTCGGCAGCAGCTTCGAAATCGTGAGTAGAAGACATGGTTTGGAGGTAAAGGAATGATTTCAGGAGAATGCTTGGCAGGTTGTATTCGCCGGAAATCGTTTACAAGAAGAGGAGTGAAAGTGTGAATTACAAAGGACCCTCTCCCCCTTTATATACTCATCGCAATTAATGCGATGAATTTAATGCGCAAGAGAGAGAAATCACAGGTGCAATGAAACTATGATACGTGGCAAAGTGCACGCTGGCAACAGCTGTTGAAAGGACGCGTGCCATTAATTTCGCGGCCACGCGCCCGAAAAATCGCGCCCACGCGCCTGAAAAAGCGTCTGGAATGACCATGTACTGTCACGTCGCCATAACTTCCTGCACGTCCTGACACAGTCAGAAGAAACCGTCGGACGACGTTTCAACAGTTTGGACTGTTCTTATCCTTTCACCAACTCTTCGAATTTCAAAATTTCAAAAAGATTCAAAAGTAAGCGGGAAAATACCCCTTACCTCGGCGACCAAGTAACTATAAGACGGGTGCGGGTACAGTGTTAAGGCAAAACCCTTCACATACTTAGCACTCGCAGGGAATTGACGCCAGGAATACCTTGGAAGTAAAGTAACCGTAAGACGAGTGCGGGTACAGTTTCAAGGCAAAACCCTTCATATACCTAGCGCTCCGCAGGGAATTGAAACCAAGAAGGATCTTCTGGGCCATGCTTGCGGAAACGGGAATAACATCCCCGCATAGCGGGAACGTCGAGAACTATATTGTTTGAAGCTCCAAGATGGAATTGGTGGTTTTAACATAATTGATCACTATGTTCAAAACTACCAAAAACTCATGGAGAATCCACACAAGTGGGACTCAACGCTCCTGACTTGCGAGGGGGTTACAGACCTACCCGCATCATACCCAAAGATCAAGCAGGAAAGTCGGGAATTTCTGCAAGTGACATTAGGACTTCCGCGGGAAGAATCCCCATGGAAAACCTTAAAACTAAACCCTTTTCAAAAACCCTTTGCTTAAGTCCAAAAGTTCACCTCACTTATTAAACATTCATGAGAAGAACATTGGACTGGGGGGACTTGAAGAGGTAGGTCCCAGCAGAGCCCAGTTGGACCCGCAGGACTCACCTTGAAGAGAGACGTCTGCGCAGAAACCAACTGGATCCGCAGGACCCACCATGCTCAGAGACGTGACGTCCTTACGCGCAGTACGCAAGCTGTTCCCGCAGGAAATGCCTCCCAATGGTGAAGTACTCCGCCTGTTCCCGCAGCTGCGGATACAAGCCATCAGGGAAGGCCACCCGCGCAGCAAGGCTACACGCACAAGGCACTTAGCTCTCAATAATTCAGTAGTCACCTGAAGGAATGAGCAAAGCCGGGAACAATCCCGCACAAAGGCGGGAGGGGGAATACTCCCGCCCAAATGAGCCAGTCCGTAAGATACTGGAGGATCTTTTGTACTGTACCTGACGAGGTATGGGCAAAAGATCTGACCAGAGATACGACAGCTCATTGACAACAGTATGGCGAGCAGCATGCTCTTGTACTGTAGGTCACTATTAGCCGCTGCCTACTCACCAACTCCTGTCATACCACGTGCATAGCCTGCAGTTGGTGGAAAAGGAATAGTACACAGCAGGCCTGGTCACTGTCGGTCGCTGCCTACCCACCAACTACCAGCATGGCACGTGCGTAGGCCACAGTTGGTAGAACAGGAATACTATTCAGCCGGCTACACCTTCTTGGAAACCTACCTTCGGCTATAAATACCCCAAATGGTATGATCATCTCATCTTATCTTGTATCTTATATCTTATACCTGATATCTGCTCTAGCAATCACTTAATATACACTTATATTCAAGAGCAATCTAGTCTGATTCTCACGCCGGAGGGTGGTCACAAGGAGGTACCACCCCCTTCTCAGTGACGAGCTCACGGTGTCTGTTTTGCAGGTTATCAGAAGAACCATCTTTGCCGGGTCTAACCCCTCGTGGGAAACATCTATTTAACCCCCAGATTATCTGTAATCTGCCCGGGGTCAATTAGTGTTTCTTCATACGTCAACCTACTTGTTGATATAGCTATTTTGAATATTTAAGGTCAAATATCCGAAACCAATTAACACCATCCTATACTACCCGAACTATTAACTTAGTAACAAATTTAAGTATTTAGAATCTTCTAGTTCAAATGCTCGAAACCCGACCGACATGAGAGAGATCCGATTAGAAATTGAAAATTCTAAAACCCGATCGAGATATCTCCGCTCCGTACACGTATGTATATAAATCCAATTTGGGGAAAATAAAATAGCTCAACTGTTGTTGTCTGTCTACTTACTTACTGCAAACTTCAATCAACTGTTAGGGTTTGTGATTTGTTTGTTGTTGGTGATATCGTTGATCAAATCGACCCGCGCGAGTCGACAATTACGGAGAAGAAGCAGCACGATGATGACGTCAAGAAGAAACATGATTCTTCTTCGATGAAGGCTAAGATCTACCGGTTGTTCTGAAGGGAGAAACCCGTTCACAAGGTTTTTGGTGGTGGAAAACGTAAGCATGACAATCTAAGCTTTTGAGCCAAACCAAGCTTAGTTAATTAGCGAGTCAACCTTAGCTTAGTTCAAGGTTGACTCGTTTATAAACCTCGGTTTGGCTTTGTTAAATAATTCAAAGCTCAAACTGAGCCATATGGACAACCTTAGTTAACTACGTTTATGTTTTGTTGGCCGTATTTGTTAGCTACCTTGAAATTTTTCTATCCATTGTTGATGTGTTAATTGGCAGTTAATTAATTAGTAGAGCAAGTTACTTTTACATGTTAGGTGTTATCAAGTTAACCTAAGAAGATTGGCAAGACTCGGCTGTGATACGCATCTGTTTATGTTTATTATGTATGCAGCTGCTGATGTGTTCTTGTGGAGGAACAAGAAGATATCAGCCAGTGTACTTGGTGGAGCAACTGCAGTCTGGGTCTTTTTTGAACTGCTCGAGTACCATCTCCTCACTTTGCTTTGCCACCTCTTGATACTTCTCTTCCTCTGGTCCAATGCTTCTAAGTTTATTAACAAGTAAGCTTTATGTCGAGTAACCGGATCTTAACCATGTTCAGATCATTGACTATCTGGTCTGTTTACAGGTCTCCTCCACGTATCCCTGAGGTTCGAATTCCTGAAGACAAGTATCTTCAAATTGCTGCTGGATTAAGGAATGAAATGCTAAGTGACATTGCCTCTGGAAGGGATTTGAATGAAGAAGTTTCTTGGTGTATGTTGTGTCATCATTCTTCTCCCTCCCTTTGTTCTCATTTAACCGATTGTTCTATACTTTTTTGTTTTTCTAACGCTTCTTAACCGTCTCCATGCAACTTGTATTGGCAGGTGGTTTTTGGACTCTGGGTTCTATCTATAGTAGGGAGTTGGTGCAATTTCTTGACATTGTTCTACATAAGTAATGACTATTACTTCTTACTTATTATTAGGGCTATAAACGAACCAAATGAAGTGTTGTTAATATCCGTTCGTTTAACATTAAACTTGTTGAACGCTAACCGAATGGAAAATCTTGTTCATGATATGCAATCAATATAATTCATGGGTTTTTTTTTTGTTTTTCATGAAGCTAAAATGGATTACTTGTTATGATTGGAAAACAGGTTTTGTGCTTCTACACACAATTCCCGTTCTATACGAGAAGTACGAGAACCAAATTGATGCGTTTGCGGAGAAAGCGATGATTGAGATCAAGAAACAATATGCAGTGTTTGATGCCAAGGTTGTGAGTAAAATACCGCGTGGACCACTGAAAGAAAAGAAGGGGTAGGATTCTGGTTATCACCAAGTATGAATGTTGTTGTGTAGTTTTCAAGTTGTGTGATCCTGATCTTGTACGCTTTAACTCGTGTTTGCTTTAATTAATTGTGACCGTTTCAGTACGTTTTTACTAATAATAATAACTTAACTTTTGAGAGTATGACCGCACAAGATTAAGACTTGGTTTTAGTAAACGAAATCATATTGTTCTGAGAAGCTATCATGTAAAAGTGTTTCGTGATCAGAGATTATAAATGCTTTTACATCTAAAATGAAAATATTTGGTGTTACAGTGTTCAATCACTTAAGAGGTTCTGGTGTATCATGAGCTTATCAGTAAAAACATTCTTTCCCAACAACATAAACACACCCTTACAACTTGTATACGAAAGAATAAATTGAACATGGCTATACGCAAACCAAAACCCTTGCTAATTACTTCATATCTGTCGAAGTACTCGAACCTTTACTCGTATCACTGTTCTCTCTCTTTTCCCTTTCTTCACCCTCTTTTAAAAGGAAATCAACCCACATGTCCGCAAACGACTGCAACAGTTATAAAGTTACCACCATATTAGCCAGTAAATCATTTGATTATATTATTCCACAAGGATGAAGTGTATTATTACCTGGTTATCTAATGCAGCTTGTGGGAGATTATCCGTGGGGGTTCCTCCTAAAATGCCACCTACAAGACGGCCTGGTAGACCAAAAACACCGCGAACAACACCTTTACCTGCTCCTTGTTGGGCAACCCCGATCCGTTGTTTTTCTTCTTCAGAGAACCCTAGCATGCGTACCATAAGCTCCAGAACCTAAAACCTCATGTATTCAGTTAACGTGTTCGTATTTCCTTTATTCTTTTGTATATGTGATTGTCTACACAATTTATAGAATGAACCTCACCTCCTTACTGTGGTTCCTCTGAAAGTAAGTCACCAATAATTTAATCACGATACGCCTGCAAATATTGCAAGTCATTAACATGCAAAAGGTAATATAATTTAACAGCCTACTTTGAAAATTGAATAATAATGATAACTAATCAGTTACTCTGAAAGCAAAAACATCACTAAAAAAAATCCCCACCATAGTGCATATGCTAACATCAGATGAAATCAACCTACTTCATCATGGTCGACTGATTGTCTATAAAAAGCAGTATTATCATAACCTATTGTCTCTTCGCGTTACTTTTTAGCTCACAGATTTCACAATAGCCTACAATTTCAAACCATGTCGAATATTTCCCTTAAAATGATTCAGAATACTTATATCAAAACGTAGGTTAATAGTAGTTGTTTGGTTTGAACATAAGATACTTCCCGACAAAACTACCATGCATGATACATGCACACAAAGATCAGAATATCCCAAAGCTCATGTAAACCAATTCAATTAACAATAACCTGTAAGCAGAAAGAAAAATAATAATAAAACTAACCTGTCAACAGAAAAATCAGAGTCCATGGACATTCTATTAAGTCTAGTCATGCTTTCCTCTACAACACGGCGTAGTTTCGCGTTGTCTTCCTCTAACTTATTTACCCTCCCTTTTCCTTCTGCCAATAGTTTTTCAGTATGAGAAAGTTTCTCCAAACATTCCTCCTTTTCCTTCTTTGTTGTCTCCATTTGTTGGAATGCCTCCTGGTAAGGAAAAAAATTTGTAATATATTTAATTAACAAGAAAACATTAAACTAAATATCACCAGAGTGAAAAAAAACTAACCTTCAATCTCTCAGAAAGTTTAATAGATTCTTCTCTTGCAGAAGCCAATTCCCTTTCCAAATGTTCCTGATCATAAATAGAAGCATAAATAAGTTTTACATAACCGAAACTGTTTTCAACATCTACTCAAATACGATACAATCTAGAACAGACATGAATACCTTAGCTTCTATTTCAGCATAATATTGACCAAGAGCAGTTTGAAGATTTAAAAGTTCAACGTTTTTCACATCTACGATGCTTTTAAGACTAACCACTTTCTTGCTTAAATCATCGATGGTTTCCTTGGACTTCTGAAGCTCAATGTTGTTTGTCAACTTAACCTCTTCTTGACCGGCAATTGCTTGATTCAACGATTTCTCCAAATGTCTTATTTGAGCTTTTAACATTTCATTATTTTCTCGTAACCCTTCAATGATCTTGCTGTCTTCATCCATCTTTTCAGAGTCTTCAGACTCCTAAACAAATTCAGACCACAAGAAACAAACATACAAATGAACAAATGACACCTACTGCGCATAAAAATAAAATGAAATACAACAAAAACATGTTTTTAAACCTTCTCCAATAAATGCTCTTTAAGCCGATTCAGCTGCTGTAATGCCTTGTCCCTTTGCTGAGATGTCTCCTTCAAATCTTTCTCCATTTTCTGAAGAGATGACTCCAGTTCTTCTTTGCCAACAAAACTTCCAGATACCTGCTGCACGTAAATTTATCGTCAAAAATCAGAAGTTAGATTGGGAACACATGTACAAAATTTTAAGAAAAAAAAAATAGTTTTTTTCGCACCAGGGTTTTATAGCTACAAGAAACTAACCTCATGAACACCATTTGAATTTGAGGACAAAGATTTACTAGCAACTTCCAAAGCAGCCTTCAGTTCATTTCTCTCTATCTATATAAAAACAGATAATTGTAAAAAAACAATGAGCCTTGTGCCATATTCAACAAGAGAGCATTGTGTTCCAGTTTTCAATATAACTTCCAATTCTTATATGAAGATTTAACCTTAAGATCTTTGTTTTCTTTTTCCAATGATGCCACTACTCTTTTAAGACACTCTGCAGCATCATTTGCTTCTGCATTTTCCTTAAATACCATCTGCAAATGTCTTACTTCAGATATTTTTTGGTTCAGCTCATCTCTTAATTTATTCATCTCCGCTAACATCTGCAGAAAAACAAAAAGTCATACCACAGAAAGAAGTCTAAGTTTAAGAACACTAAAAAAGCCAGAACAAAACTGAAAATTTCCTTAGTAAACTGAGAACTAAAACCTTGCACTCTGTTAATGTCAGCAGAGTACTAAAGTTTTCTCCTGTAATACTTTTATAGCTCTATGGAGTATGTACTTTCATGTAATTATTTTATGGTAAAAAGTTACACCAAATCATGGATCTTTGTGTGTGTCAACTCTTAAAAATCTTTAAAGGCAAATGTAGAGCTTACATTTTCTTTATTCGCCTTTAAAAAATCATGTTCCTTGTAAGAAGATCTGTTAAGTTTCTGTTCCTCTACAAATGAATTTTAGCATCAGAAAAGAACCTCATTACATGAAAATGTAATCAGCAGTCAAATTTCTACACACCTTGGATCTTCAATTGCAAGCTTGATGACTTTTCACGTTCTTTGTCAAGTTCGTCTTGTAACCGTTTCATTTGTTGCTCATGCGTTGCTTGCAGTGTTGCTAGAGAATTGTTTCTTTCCTCCAGTAAATTAGATAGCTCCTAGAAGTTATTCAGATATCTGTCGTCAAATTCATTCATTATGTACTAAAAAGCACATGATGAAAACTAGGATAGTAAGGAAAAATAAGGGCATCAAATTTCTATGATGTATCATCTACTTGATTACAAAGGCGAAAGCATTTACTAACATAACAGAATTATGTAATCATGATGATCAAATCATTGATATAATGTGCACAGGGAGGTGTTACCTTTTCACTGCTTTCAGTGCTTGAACTCCCTATCTTAATTTGGGTCGTTGAGGGCTGTAATGAGTATGCATCTTCTTTCGATGTGACACCGTTCTGCATTCTCTTTCCAAAAGATCGGTTTTTCTGCTGTTAAGTTAATATTAGCATAAAGAACTATAAGCTAGTAAGATGTAGAAAAAAAACCAAACAGACACATAACAAGGGTGAGCCATGTTTTCAAAGCATACTGAACAGGTAGTTGTATATACTCAACTGGTCATGAATGTATTGCACTCCTAAATAAATAGAAAATTACGTAACTGTTAACTATAAGCATACCTTGTTTCCAGACGGGCTATTAGCTGATGCCTTTAAAATCTCGCTTCTAGATGCATCAAGGTTTTTCTTCAATGAACTATTTTCATCATTCAATCGAGAAATACGATCCTGCTTATAAAAAACACAGTATCGCTAGTAAGACATTTAAAGCACAAGAATTCATTAAAATATAGAGGTGAAAAGCCGCTTTGCAAATTGCATAAAAGAAGAATTATTGCTAAAGAAAGAAAAGGAGGTAACAGTGTAACACTAAGAAAGCACATCCTAAAACTGCATGCCTATGGCATGAAATATTAGGTCATGTGAATGAACAACGCTTAACTATCCATTAAGCCAGCCTTTACAGCCCTAAATTTTATTTTAAAAAACTATTTTTCTTAATGCTTAAAAAGCTAAAAAGGAATGAAACTTAAATACATGAAACTAAACTTCAAACTGGTAATGAAATAAGTTAACACCTAAACAAAAAGTGAACTACCACCTAAACAGGCTCGTAACTAAAAGAACTAACACCTGAGAATACAGTTTTGAACAAAAATAATTGGTGTATAACCATGCACAACTGATTGTGCCAAATGAACATAGAACACGCACAAGAACTGATTCCACAACTGATATGAGGATACTATTAGTACACTTCATAAAGAAAATAAAAGATACAAGAAAACAAACAGGTACCTCTCTTTCTTTTAGTAAAGCTGCATAATTAACTGATAGTGCCTTGATCTGTGCCTCGGATTCCTGAAGCCTCTTGATCTCTGCTTTGTACTGTTCGATCTGCAAAATAGCATCGTTTAAAATAGAAACAGTAAGTCTCCAAAAAAGTTCAAACTTTCATACACATAAAGTAAAAAATCCCAAGACATATGAAGCTGCACATAAAAGACACCCTCCCCGTGGGGCAAGATGCAAGGTTGCATAAAGATTACTTTTAGTTTCACCTTCCTCACATGGATGACGTATCATCTTTGAATGCCATAAGAAATCACTCACTTGGATAAGGCATTCAGTGAATTATATTTTACAAAATTCAAGTGAATTCTTTAAATCGTTTCTTTAACTTAAACAGCTGTGACAGTCCAAAACCACTAGCAATATATTACATTTATATTGCAAGATCGAATGACCTTAACATAACTAACATTCACTATTTGACACTGCAATGAAATGGAATGTAGAAAGCTGAAAGTTCTACTATACTCTGGATTTAAGAAGATACAACATGCAGATAGTTTCAATAAAGCAACTCGTATACTTACTTATTATACTAGCAATAACCGAACCCAAAACCGACGAAACAATTCAGTTATGGATTTTTTGTTATGTTAACCGAACCAAACCATTCATATTTACAAAGAGTTGTAGCTTTTATACCTCCTCCATTTCACTTGTTTCATGTTTTATACCTCCTCCATTTCACTTGCAAAAAATTTAAGCCTAAATGTAGTTTGGTTAATAAGCAAACCGAAGTGAAAAACGAAAACACACTGAACCGAAAAGCGATTGGTTATTACTCCTACCCTACAGCAGTTAGGCTAATCAAGGAATCGGAAGAAAGTTTCCACTAATCATCGATGTGAGTACTGAAAACCCTAAGAAATAAATAAAATGAATTAGGTTAATTAATAAACCTCTGAAGAAGAAGAAGAAGAAGAAGTGGAATCAAAACCATTGGCGATTGGATGATCATCGGAGTGATGATAATAATCGTCATAGTCATCGTGGTGAACATCCAGGGCGATTTTGTTTAGGTTTTCTTTCAAATTCGCAAGAGCCGTTGTGCTCCACATCATCATAATAATAATAATAATAATAATAATAATAATAATAATAATAATAATAATATGTAGATCAGAAGGAACAATTGGTGTACAGATCGGAAGGAGGATTATCAAACGGACGTCCGTCGGTTAGGTTAGTTGATCTGATATTATATGTTATATATCATCATCATCATCATCATCATCATCAACACTGTTTCTTTGTGTTTTATAACATCATTTATATTTACGTTCCGGTAATCTTTAACTTCTTTTTTAATGGAAAATTGTTACGGGGTGACTCAACGACGCAGGTTGTATGGAGCGGGTCTCTAGTCCAGAGGTAGGGTATCAAAAAGACCCAAATACCCTTAAGTATTACCTGCGGGTCAGCTGAGAGCCCCTTAGAAACACTTACATGACGCATGCGGAGGCATCCTAGCACCTTCAAGAATCATCCGCGAGACGGGATACCCGTCCGCAGAAAAGGACCAAGAGGCAATGCCTCGGGACAGCTGTCATTAGTAACATTCTAGAAGATCTACCAAGATGCTTTCTTGAGCAGTACGTGATCTCTCGACCAACCAACAAAGGACACCTGGCAAGGCCGTTATAACCGTGCACATGGCCAGGAGGTTATTCATCAACCAGTCTCATAAAGACGCGTGTCCAAGTTGTTATGCATGCACATGCAATGTATAGATTGAACCTATCATGCGAGGACACGTGTCCAGGTGGTTACGAGAGCATCTTCCAAATGGACAGCTGGCCCAATCATCTTCCCACATCCTTCGGCTATAAATACTTTCTCAATTATTATAAGGTATTCATTCACCCCCACTGTACTCTCACTATTTACTTAAGTGCATTATCTTCATCAGAATTGTACTTATTCTCACGCCGGAGGGTGATTACGGGAAGAACCCCCCTCTTGTCCTTCCCGTAACGAGCTCACGGTGTTTGTTTTGCAGGTTCACGTCACTGGACTTTAGGAATTGGGTTCATATCGTATTGGCAGTTATCCATATCCTACCATGTAGACTCATTGGATCTAAGATCCGTCAAGGGTAGTAGATCCGTGTTTCTTCATTGGCGACATCCGTGTTTTTGTTAGAAAATCAAGAAATTTTTTCCGTTCGTTTTACGATATGAATCAGTTACTTAAAGGGCCGACGGAGAACCAGGTACAGTCTTCACGTGATTTCAATCCAGAAACACGTGAAGGAGCATCATCTGTTTTTGCTCGAATCACGACCCCTACTGCACGAACCGATGTCGTAAACCTTGGAGGTTTTACGTTAGGTGGTTCGACGGCTCGGGGACATTTCACTCCACTAGTAGGTGTTACTCCGGTAGACACGTGAAATGTCATCACACCAACTGGTCATACCCCTACTAATCCGGGACATGTTACAGCCCCAGGAGGTTCCAATCTGGGAGATCTGGAACGAATTATGAGGGACGCCCACCGAACTCACTCGGAGTTAGGCTTGGAAGAAGATTCCGGCGACTCTAATCCAAGAAGAGCTCGTCATCATAGCTCCAGATCCGAAGGACTTTTGTGTCACACCCCGACCAAAGGTGGAACATGTCGGGGTACAACGTGATTGGACAAATACACAAGACACTATTTAAAGTGACAATATTCATTTAACTCATTTTATTTCAACAAATCGATAAACAACACTTCTCGTCTACACAAACAAACTGAATACAAGTAATAATTATATTGTTCGTTTTGCTAATATCCTAAAGGTCTTGGTAACGTTTTCCGTCAAGCACTCGAGTCAACAAAAGTCAAACATGTAACATTCCATAAAATAAAGTTTATCAACACAAAGGTTGGTGAGCAATTCATAACTTTGAGCATATAAGTGTATAGTATGAAAATCCACAAAACTTGTATACAAAACAATAAATAAGAACTATAAACTAGAATAAATAGTTATCGCTAAACAAGTTAGCGACACCTAGCTATTGGCAATTAGTCTAGGATTTTATGACAGTTGCTAATAAGCTTACATTAGCACCACCTAACTACAAGGGGATGCCGAGTAGTCTAGGATTTATAGATACCGTTAATAGCATACGTTAACGACACATTGCCATTGCCAAATGGTATAGGATTTATAGTTTCACCATCCAAAAGCTGTAAACACATAGTCAAATAAGCATACAACACCAAATCGAGCAATTATTCAAGTAAGGTATACAATCACGTTTGTGGGTTGAAGATGCAAGTAATTAAAGCATTTAGTTTGATAAGTATGAAATGTCACCCAAAAACGAAAGATGGAAAAAGGGGTATGAAAGTACTCACCTCGATTGATGAACCGATAAATAAATGAAGCTCGAACGGTAAACGAACAGATCCGACTTGAAACGATAAACACCTTAGCTAAAATAAATAATGTAATATATATTAATGAACTTGAAGCCATAATGAAACTATATTGGAAACATTGAATGAGACGGTTCGGTTGTTAATCGGGTTACCGGTTAATTTGTTAACGATTAAGGACTCACACTTAATTGATAATTAAAATAAAAATAATATTATTTTATTGAGGCTTTTAATTAGCTAAACTAATATTAAAAAGGACAAGACGGGTTTTTAATCAATGGTTCGGTTTTATAAAAAAATGAATTGATAATCAAGTTTATAATAATATTATTAATGATAATGATAGTAATGATAATAATAGTTTTAGAACATGTTATGAATATATATATATATATATATAGATATATAAGATAATAATGATAATAAAAATGATAATAATAATAATAATAAATAATATTGATAGTAAATAATGATATTATACTCGATGTCGGCTTGATTTCTAAACGAATTCATAAAATAGCTATAATGATATTATTGCTAATAATTGATGATAATAATATGAAGATAATAATAAGATGATCTTTAATAATATTAATAACTTTAATATTTATAATAATAATGATAATAATAATAGTTTTGTTAAAAGATAATAGTAATAATAATATTAATAATCTTGTTAATAATAATAATAATGATAATTCTATATCTAGTTAATAATAATAATAATCTTTACATATCTATGTTAATACTAATAGTAATAATAAATTTATTAAGTATAACAAGAAACAATACCAAAAACCGATCTAGGATGACCCGAACCCGAGACCTCTAATTTAACAAACGTACCAACCAAACCGAACCAAAATAACTAAACCCAAGAACTTATTATATCCATTTCCCGGGTATTCATCTTTTACCCAATTCATACCAACAACGCAAACCCGATTCGTTTCAAAGTATTTGACCAAAAACATAACCGATACTACCAAGCCAATTATTAACAATCTAATTCCGACAAATCGATATATGAAAGATTAACAATACCAACCCCAAATTATATACCTTTTTCGTGTTCACGAGTCGTGGTTCGATATCGGGAAGCAAACGAACCGAACCCGCTGGAGACGAAGCAACAACAGCCGCCGGAAAACGAAGGCTGAGAAAGAGAGAGAGAGAGAGCTGCGAGAGAGAGATAACACGGAGAGAGAGAGAGAGAGAGATAGAGTGAGCCGAGAGAGATAGAGAGAAAGCCGAGAGAGATAGAGAGAGAGAAAGCCGAGAGAGACAGAGAGGTAGAGAAAGAGAGAGGGAACGACTGAGAGAGAGAGTTGCGGGACAGAGTGACCACGGCGGCCGGTTTTCCAGTCGCTGGAAAAGCGAAGGAGGGGAGGCTCGCCGGAAAACGAAGGGAGAAAGGGAAGGGTGGTGGCTGCGGTGAACAGGGGAGAGTGAGGTGGTGGTGCGGTGGAGAGGTGGTGGCCGACAGCTTCTTCGCGGGAAATCGGCTTCGCCGGAAATCGGTTGGGGGGGGGGGTGTGGCGGCTGGTGGTTATAATAAAAATAGGGTTAGGGTTTTTAATATATATATGGTATATAAATGTTACATTTTAGCCCCTCAAGTTCTAATTGTTTTACAAAAATGGTATAAAACTTAATAAAAGTTAATATAGGTTCAAAAATGACAAAGATTACCCCTTACAACTTATAAACTAATTTTTATGTTAAATGAACAACGATTTGTACACGCCTACATGATGGGTTTGAAGTATAACTTATTAAAATAAAGCGTGAAAGAAAATCGAAATCCGAATTTGACGAATGTCACAGTATCCCCAACTTTTCAGAAATTTCGTCCCGAAATTAAAATAAACTTAAAGAAAAGTAATTATTAACGAATGTTGTCTTTAGTAAGTTAATTGCATGAACAAATTTTAAGCAAACGAATAACGTCAAATCCTAGCATGAATCGAAAAAAAAGAGCTACAAATGAGAACATAATAAAGACACTTATATATAGGAAGTACCAGCGGCGTATCCACCATGCCTTTATCACGATTCGCATTTCCATCGTTTTTTTTTTGCCATCATCCTTAGGTCTGAGTTATCGCACATAACCGTACTTACCATGGCTTCCATACGGGGATTCCGATAATTAAGTGTGCACCCATAATTATTTCGATCGCCGTATGGTCCACATGGTTCGTTCCATTGTGTGGTTTAAGAGACATTTATTTTGAAATCTTTAAATAATAGATGTGTAAATAAATTTGTTGAATTTTTACCAATATTGACCAAAACAGTACTAGTGGTTGAGAATTTCGGGATTGACTTTTTAGCAAGTAGGAAAATGGGATAAATAAATGAAACAGTTAAAATCTTAGAGTATAATCAAGGCGAAAATAACTATTTGGTTTAAATAAGTAAAGACGATCAAATAAATAAAATCCATGGTAAAAATTACGAAACGGGATTTAAAGTCAAATGTCATCAAGATAGTTACCAAAGTTTATAAATCAAGGTAATAAATAAAATTGATAAGATGAAACTCGATAGATAGAAATTAAAAGTCCAATAAATGATCACATAGAGTTAGGATAAACGATTATACAACTTACAATAACGTCGTATGATGAATTTCACACGTGAACACACTTGAGGTTATAAGTATTTGAGGATATGATTACATGAAATGTGATAACATGAGAATGAGGTGAGTTTCTTTGGGGTGACGCATACGTGCATCAATATAAATAAAATAGCATTAGATTAACAAACAAAACAATCGATGAAATGTGATAAAACGTGAATACGACCACTATTGTGAAACCATTTATATAATCGTTATTATAATAACGGTTTCTAATAGCGCCAAAACTTGTAGACAGCCACACATAGGCCGTTAATAGATTAGATGAAATAATATAGTATAAGGTATAAAATCGAGTTTACATAAATGCTCAAATATAACAACATAGTCATGAAAATATCGTTTAAAAGATAAACGATATTTTTGGCGAAGTTAATGTTTTGAAAGTATTACACAAATTGTTATTGAATAGCATGGATTCGGTCAAATCAAACACCAAAATGAAATCTCATGTTCATAAAGTTACCATTGAAACATCTCATCAATGGGAAAGAAAATCGCAATAATAGTGAGACTCGATTAAATGACGAAATAGGTAAATCGCGTTTTCTATGTTCATTGGAAATATAAGAATTACATCGAAATGCAATCTCAAGTAAAGTCGTTTTATTGTTTCCAAGGAAATGAATATAATAATATCAATATATCGCGGTATCGCTGGCTAAAGAAAGGTTTTGATCATTATCAAAAGTAAATCTTGTAAGTCCAATTTGTTAAAGGAGTTTGTAAACATAGAGTTATTGTGATGAAAATAAAATATATAAAGTGATGATGCTTGCGATAATAAGAGGTAATAGTCGCGTAAGTTGTTATTGAGTAAAAATTTGTGTTACAATATAAAATATCCATAGGCGCGTCTCAAAAGATTTGCAAAGCCATGATCATTGAGTTTATGCAATATGGTGAAAGTTGTAAATTTTATTTTTTTTACTGAATAAACCCCGCATTCATCATTCAGAATGAAACCTCGTATTTATAAAGTTATTAAGAGGTTCATCACCTTAGGTGACAATATTTAAAATCTTGAAATCATACATATAATCGTTTAAGAATCTTTGAAAGCAATTCCTTATAATCAAATTTTTGTTGTCATGACAATATTACATTTTACAAAGATAATTTATAAGATATGGACATAACATGTAAACCGTTAATCTTGAAAGAGTTTATAATCTATAAGTGATTATTTGAACACATGAGGTTGTTATACGTACACTAGTTGTATGTAGGTATACATATACACACACACACACACACACACACATATATATATATATATATATATATAAATTAAGGGTAAAACGAAACTTGCGTGTGTATGGTGTCACACCCGGCCCTGAGCGGCGGAAACAGCCGGGCGCGCTCGAGTGGGGATTGATAATTAAGCACGGGCCATTGCAAACATTCAAAGATTTTCATTGCGCATGAAATGTTTAATACAATACATTACATTGTTTAAAAATTACATAAAAACATCCAAGTATAAAACTGTTGAAGATTTCCACGCCATATCCCCATGCGCGGCGGGAACAACCACGCGCATCGAAGGGATAGAACTAAAATCTTCCAAAAAGCTAGTTTTAGATGTTCAGCGTGAGGTGCTCTAAGTGTGACTCCATGCGCTACCTAATTATCTCCTGAAAGACACGTAAAAACATTTGAATCAGTATAAACTGAGTGAGTTCACAAGTTTTAGTAACTTGATAAATCGTATTGCATCATAATCATTCTGAAACATAATTCTGGTAGCATCATTAAAACACATGCTTGGTAAAACATAGTTCTATCAACATATTCTGATAAAATCGTTCCGCGGTTTACGCGCGAACATTTCTGGGAACTGTGCTCGTCTGTGTAAGTGGCGCTGCCACTACGAGTGAAACAAGTAATACTGTCCCGCGGGTTACGCGCGGACACTTCTGAAAAATCGTGCTCGTCTGTGTAAGTGGCGCTGCCACTACGAGCGAATAATACCGTCCCGCGGGTTACGCTGCGGACGTTGTGCCGGAAAACAAGGCGCTTGTCTGCGTAAGAGGAGCGACCTCTACAAGCGGGCTCAATCCCATAGTACTGCCCCGTGCTAGGCACTCGTCTGTGTAAGAGGTGTGACCCCTACGAGTGGGCGGATCAAACCAGCAGTCCCTACCCTTAGAGTTCCAATGGTAAAGTGATCACTTACTCGTTCTTGCGCACTCATATCGAAAACCATAGATAACTGTTTGCATTGCTCGAAAACTTACCATAATGAATTATAAGTTAAACACATAATCGCTTGCATTGTTCGTAAATATACCATGATAAAATGTAATTTAAACACGTGTCCCTCGCCCCGAAAACAGGTTAAAAACAGTGAAAATAGTGAAATGGGGGCTGTGAGACTCACCTGAGGTTCTTGTTAAGGGATTAATCGAGATTCGGGTTTTCTTGGTGTTGGCCTCGGAATCGAAGGTCTAGTAACAGGATCGGAGCTGGAAACAACGGATGCTTGGGAGAGGATTAGTGCAAGTTTGTAGTTCTTTGAAGTGTGTTTTGGGTGATAATTTAGGTTACAAATTTATAGGCAAACTCAAGGGAACACAATCCCTTGCTTTAGGGGATTGAAATCTTTTCATAACTAGGTGTAATGATGATAAAGTATGGAAATTATTATTGTTTATTGTTTACTTAAGAGTGGAGGAGTGGACAAAAGATCTTGATTTGATTTGGACAGGACATGCAGGTCTGGGGTTGGTGAGAATAGGGTGGCTGACAGTTGACTTTTCATGTTACAGTGTGCTTTTTCAGGAACTTTTGTCAGTGTACAGTAAAAAGTGGAAAATCTCTGAAACACGCTACTGTTTCCTTTTGGGCGGGAGTAATCTCCTTATGTCTGGAGAATAGACTAAGTGTTCTGTGCGCATCACTTTGTGCGCATAGCTTTCTGCGTGAAGGACATTTCTTTGCTGCGGGTAGGTGCGTAACCTTCTCGCAGTTAGGGACATTGAGTTTCATTTGTAGATTCTCCAGGTGGTTTTGGTATTTCAACATAGTGATCAGTTATGTTGAAGTCAATTCCATCTTGGAGCTTCAGACAAACTAGCTCTCAATGTTCCCGCCATGCGGGGAGGTTAGTTCCCTTCCGCACGCGCATAAACGATGTAGGATGCACCCGCCTTAGCATCATGCGGGATGGTCAACCCATAGACAACATAACGTTCAAAGTTACATGAAAACATAAAGCCAAAACATTCACGCATGGCGCATATAACATACGCTCACGCTGGTTCTTAACATGGTGCGCTCGCGCAGGGCGCACATATCAAATGCACGCGCTGACTAACATGGCGCGCTCGCGCAGGGCGCACATAACAAATGCACGCGCTTAATATTTACAATCACCTAATTATTAGGTTGATTACTTAGTTTAAGGGATTGGGAATTTACCGGGTGTCACATTCTCCCCTCGTTAAACGAATTTCGTCCCGAAATTTAGGAGACGTTGCTGGCAGAAGCCATGCTCTGAAAGAGGTGTGGGTATTTCTTGCGCATTTGGTCTTCTCTTTCCCAAGTGAACTCAGGCCCACGCCTCGAGTTCCATTGAACCTTTACTAACTTGATTTTGCCCCTGCGTAACTTTTGTTCTTTCCAATCGGTTACTGCTATAGGTTCTTCTACGAAGTGCAGCTGTTTGTCGATGTGAATCTCTTCCATCGGCAAAATCAACGTTTCGTCAGATAAGCACTTTTTGAGGTTGGACACATGAAACGTATCATGAACTCCACTGAGTTCGGCGGGTAAACGGAGTTTATAAGCAACCGGACCGATCCTTTCCAGGATCTCGAATGGTCCAATGAAGCGCGGATTCAACTTTCCTCGCTTGCCGAAACGGGGGACTCCTTTCCATGGAGAGACTTTCAAAAGTACTTTATCCCCTACTTGAAACTCCAATGGTTTCCTTCGCACATCTGCGTAGCTCTTCTGTCTGTCGCGCGCTGTCTTAAGGCGATCCCTTATCTGAAAAATCTTGTCTGTTGTTTCTTGGATCAATTCTGGACCAGTCATTTGCTTGTCACCCACTTCAGCCCAGCACAGTGGGGATCTACACTTGCGCCCATACAAAGCTTCGAACGGCGCAGCCTTAATGCTTGTGTGATAGCTATTGTTGTAAGAAAATTCAACCAATGGGAGATGAGTATCCCAGCTACCTTCGAAATCGATTGCGCACGCGCGTAGCATATCTTCCAAAGTCTGGATTGTTCGCTCGCTTTGCCCATCCGTTTGAGGATGATAAGCTGTACTCATATCAAGGCGAGTACCTAGAGCTCCTTGTAACGATCTCCAAAACCTTGATGTGAACCGACTATCTCTATCAGAAATGATGGACACTGGGACTCCATGCTTTGAAACTACTTCTCGAATATACAATCTGGCTAACTTTTCCATCTTATCGGTTTCCTTGATCGGCAGGAAGTGCGCTGACTTAGTTAGCCGATCTACAATAACCCAGATCGTGTCATAACCCCCAGGTGTCCTTGGCAGTTTGGTGATGAAGTCCATAGAGATTTGTTCCCACTTCCACATGGGAATTTCTGGCTGCTGAAGTAACCCCGACGGCTTCTGATATTCAGCCTTTACTTTTGAACACGTCAGGCACTTACTGACATACGTCGCGATGGCGCCTTTAAGATTGGGCCACCAATACAGCGTTTTAACATCTTGGTACATCTTGTCTGCGCCAGGATGTACGGAATACCGCGTCTTGTGAGCTTCGTTCAATACCTGCTCGCGCAATCCTCCCTTGAGAGGGACCCATATGCGGTTAGCGAAAAATAGATTGCCGTTCTCTTTAAGTTCCAAATTCTTAACCATACCCCCAAGGCATTCGTTTTTAACAAACTCTGGTTTCAAGGCTTCTTGCTGAGCGTCTCGGATGCGGGTAGAGAGATCTGCGTGAATGGTCAACCTTAGAGCCTTGACTCGCAGCGTTTTTATTCGCTCCTTCCTACTTAGCGCGTCTGCCACCACATTCGCCTTTCCAGGGTGGTACTTAATTTCACAATCATAATCATTCAACAACTCCACCCATCTTCGTTGCCTCATGTTTAAATCCTTTTGATCAAATATATGTTGAAGGCTCTTGTGATCCGTAAAAATTATACACTTTGTACCATAGAGGTAATGGCGCCAACAACCCCCCCCAAAACAAACAAACACCAACCAAACCAACAAACCCCCAACCAACCCAACCCCAAACCACAAACCCAACAAACCCCCAAACAAACCAAAACCCACCAAACAAACAACCAACCACCCCCCAACAACCCAACCCCCCAACAACCCCCCCCCCAAAAAACAACCAACCAAAAAAA